>NC_051213.1:5230105-5297605 GCF_015220715.1 Pygocentrus nattereri
CTTTCATTCCCCATGTCAATCTCTCTCTCATTCCCCATGTCAATCTCTCTCTCTCTTTCATTCCCCATGTCCATCTCTCTCTCATTCCCCATGTCCATCTCTCTCTCATTCGCCATGTCCATCTCTCTCTCATTCGCCATGTCCATCTCTCTCTCTCATTCGCCATGTCCATCTCTCTCTCTCTCTCTCTCATTCCCTATGTCCATCTCTCTCCCTCTCTCAATCCCCATGTCAATCTCTCTCTCTCTCATTCCCCATGTCCATCTCTCTCTCTTTTATTCCCCATGTCCACCTGTCTCTCTTTCATTCCCCATGTCCCTCTCTCTCATTCCCCATGTCCATTGCTCTCTCTTTCATTACCCATGTCCATCTCTCTCTCTCATTCCCCATGTCCATCTCTCTCTTTCATTACCCATGTCCATCTCTCTCTCTTTCATTCCCCATGTCCATCTCTCTCTTTCATTCCCCATGTCCATCTCTCTCTCTCATTCCCCATGTCCGTCTCTCTCTCTTTTATTCCCCATGTCCATCTCTCTCTCATTCCCCATGTCCATCTCTCTCTCTTTTATTCCCCATGTCCACCTGTCTCTCTTTCATTCCCCATGTCCCTCTCTCTCATTCCCCATGTCCATTGCTCTCTCTTTCATTACCCATGTCCATCTCTCTCTCTCATTCCCCATGTCCATCTCTCTCTTTCATTACCCATGTCCATCTCTCTCTCTTTCATTCCCCATGTCCATCTCTCTCTCTTTCATTCCCCATGTCCATCTCTCTCTTTCATTCCCCATGTCCACCTGTCTCTCTTTCATTCCCCATGTCCCTCTCTCTCATTCCCCATGTCCATTGCTCTCTCTTTCATTACCCATGTCCATCTCTCTCTCTTTCATTCCCCATGTCCATCTCTCTCTCTTTCATTCCCCATGTCCATCTCTCTCTTTCATTCCCCATGTCCATCTCTCTCTCTCATTCCCCATGTCCGTCTCTCTCTCTCTCTCATTCCCCATTTTCATCTCTCTCACTCCCCATATCCATCTCGCTCTCTTTCATTCCCCATATCTGTTCTTCTCTTTCTCTCAATCCCCAAGTCGAACTCTCTCTCTCAACCCCCATATCCATCTCTTTCTCTCTTTCTCTCTCAATCATCAAGTCAGTCTCTCTCTCTCAATCCTCATGTCCATCTCTCTCTCGCATTCCCCACATTAATCTCTCTCTCTCTCTCTCTCTCTCTCTCTCTCTCATTCCCCATTTCCCTGGATGATGGAGCCTATCCCAGCGGTCATCTGCAGGATACACCCTGGACAGGTTGCCAGTCCATCGCAGGGCAGAGTGTAAAGTTTGGTGGAGGGGGGATCATGGTGTGGGGCTGTTTTTCAGGAGTTGGGCTTGGCCCCTTAGTTCCAGTGAAAGGAGCTCTTAAAGCTTCAGCACCAAGAGATTTTGGACAATTTCATGCTCCAACTTTGTGAGAACAGTTTGGGGACGGCCCCTTCCTGTTCCAACATGACTGCGCACCAGTGCACAAAGCAAGTCCATAAAGACACGGATGAGCCAGTTTGGTGTGGAAGAACTTGACTGGCCTGCACTGAGTCCTGACCTCAACCCAATAGAACACCTTTGGGATGAATTAGAGCGGACACTGTGAGCCAGACCTTCTCGTCCAACATCAGTGTCTGACCTCACAAATGTACTTCTGGAAGAACGGTCAAAAATTCCCATAAACACTCCTAACCCTTGTGGAAAGCCTTCCCAGAAGAATTGAAGCTGTTATAGCTGCAAAGGGTGGGCCGAGATCATATTAAACCCTATGGATTAAGAGTGGGATGTCACTCAAGTTCATATGCGTGTGAAGGCAGATATATATGAAGGTGTTACCTCCTTTCTTTCTTTCTTTCTTTCTTTCTTTCTTTCTTTCTTTCTTTCTTTCTTATGTGTGTCATTTTTCAGTTTTTGATATAATTTTAAAAAGTCTCCTTTACATTGTGTGTAATTTTCATGATGAATGAACTAAACGCTACTCACTGAGCCATCTTGCCAAAAATTGCTTGAACCTAATGGCTATTTTGACTTGAAATGAAATCTTCCTATAAAACTGCATAATTGTGTATCAAACAGAAGTGTCAGCTTCAAGTGTGACCGCGAGCATAATGATTATTGTGAATAACATGTGAAATGTGTGTTTGTGTGCAGACAATCGGGCCGAAGGAGGGCTGGCAGGTGTACAGCTCAGCGCAGGATGCAGACGGACGCTGTATCTGCACCGTCGTGGCTCCAGAGCAAAACCTCTGCTCCAGAGACGCCAAGAGCCGACAGCTCCGCCAACTACTGGAGAAGGTGCCAGAAACCACACACACAAACACACACACATACACATGCCAGAGGTGTAAAACTGCCCCACTGGGAAAATAGGTACCAAACTGCCAGTAAGATGGTACCTTGAAGCGGATGTCTTCAGTGGCTTTAGTTAGGGAACATAATTGCACCACATTCCACTGCAATTATGTTTTTAATGTTGCATTGACTCCTCACACCTGTCTTGACTCCAGGCTTTTTATGTTAGTTTTCAATTTTAAAGGAGTTATGTATCTCCAGCGTATATTTCGGTTCGTCCATCTTAATTTACATGACCAGATTGTAAGGCAAATTATTCACTAACTGCATGAAATGACTGTAAATTTTTTATATTATTTCATTTTATTTGATTTTTTTTGTAAAATCCCCCCTCAAATGAACAGAACGTGTGTTTTATGATCTCCACACATCACTACATGCTTACAGTTTACCGCTGAAAGCCCAAAAATCTCAGATGTTATTTTATTAAAGTGATGTTTCCAGAGCAGATCACTGAAGAGACGCCGTCTGTTTATAGTTTAGAGCCCAGATTTGGGGAAAAACGGGTCGACTTTCAGTAGAAAAACAAAGTTCAGCTTCTTTTATTATAAGGGTTTAAAATGACGTCACCGTCTATTAGACTGGAGAGAAGAGCTACAGCCTCACACGACGCCCAGCTTCTGAATGGAGCTTATGGAATATGAACGTTATGAAGAACATGACCAGGTGCGTTTAGGAACCACCGGTGGTCCCGAGGACTTTAAGAAGTTAAAGGTAAACAATTGGGCATTAAGGTCTGCTGTACCTTTGAGGTTACATTTACATCATTTCTACCTTGATAAACAAAAATGTACCTGCACAGTATTTTTTTGGACAGTGTACATTAACCCCTTAAAAGGCCAGGGTCTGTCAGCAGGGCCAAAGTTTACAGCCTAAGAATAGCTCACCACTCCCAGAAGGCATATGATGCTCTAAATGCAACTAAAGCCCAGCAGTGAGGAGCTGAACTTTCCCCTCCTCTGCTGGCACCGCAGACGGGCCGGGTCGCCTACAGAGCAGCTGTTAATGAAGTGATGCTCTTTTAATTTGAGGGTTGTTCCATTTCGTATGGGACAATTTCAGCCACTGCTCCCCACGTTCCAGGGAGTACGATGGCACTCAAGAACAAGGGGCAGGGGTAAAAATAGGAAATGGGCCTAAGACCCTGAAACAGTCACAGAGATTTCGGCTGAAGAGCGAGGGCGCAAAACCTGCGTCCCCAAACTTTTGATGGGCAGCGTGCGCAGAAAGGCCGCTTCTCCGCCACTCATCCGCGCGCGGTCCGTGCTGCTATGAACAAAGTGCTGTATCGGCGGATGAGTAATGCATCATTTTGCCCGAGGGTTCCACCTCTTCAGGAGAAGCACTATAGCTGTGCTCAAACACAGAGCACTGCACTGACACACATTCATCCATCCCAGCTGTTCTCCTCCACCCATAACCTACTCTCTCCAACCCATTACCCCCCATTTCCCCCGCTCCGTCTCCCCTCTTTATCAGCACACGCGCAGTCACTGAGATTCCTCTCCTGCAGTAAAGAGCTCTTTCTGAGCAGAGGACGTAATACCTGTAGTAATGATTAATGACATATACTTAATCCCGCGGGACAGCACAAGCCGCATATCATTAATATGTAGATTTATTAACATCTCGATTCGCTTTTCTGCCTTTGCACCTGCGGAAGATGTTTTCTTGTTTGTGATTCATGCGTTTTCCTCACTCTCGCGTACTGCGCGCAGCTAGTCGGACTGTGAGATAAGGAGGAAACACCCGAGATTAGAAGCGCACCTCAGTGGCCAAGGGCTGTCCATCATCCAACTTTCCAACATCCATTACGGCAGGACAGTCTGATGGAGAACCAGTGGCGATGCCAAAACAGGCGTGGGAATGGCGTAACTTCCTCAATCAGACTGGCCGTACAGTCCCTATGGAGCTTTTGTGTATAATCGCTTTTTGGAAATAATACTTTTTCTATTTTTTTTCCTAATTTTAACCAGTTAAAATCCAGTTATGGGAATTTCTAACTGCAACTTATGTGCATTTATGCCCGTGATTGTGAACAACTTTACTCAGCCAACTAGTCGGTGCGAAGTGCACGCTCAGAAATGAAGGTACTCAACTGTCACCGGGGTGGGACCCTCAAGGCTCCATCTCAGATCCTTTAGTCAGAGATCATAACTGAACCATAATCCACTGAAATGATCTGTTCTAAGCTGTACTGACTCCACACACCCTGCCTCGCCTCGCCTCCAGGCTTTTACTCTACTGCTCTGTTTTAAAACATTCGGTTATGAAAAGGAACAAATACCAACTTTTCACCTGGAGAACCTGATTTAAGCTTCACAATCAGACCTTAAAACCACTGCTGGAGCTTTGAGGGAACATTTACACCGTTTGAACCTTGATGAATGAAAAATGTACCTGCGCAGAACCTTCATTACTAACAGTCTAACATTTCTACCTTACTCCGGTCTAAGAAATCAGAGTGAGAGTTCACAGCACTGAGAAATCTGATTACTGAGCTAAAATCCAGCCTCTTTATCAGATTTCTAGACCTTAGTCTGATCTAAGAAATCAGAGTGAGAGTTCACAGCACTGAGAAATCTGATTACTGAGCTAAAATCCAGCCTCTTTATCAGATTTCTAGACCTTAGTCTGATCTAAGAAATCAGAGTGAGAGTTCACAGCACTGAGAAATCTGATTACTGAGCTAAAATCCAGCCTCTTTATCAGATTTCTAGACCTTACTCTGATCTAAGAAATCAGAGTGAGAGTTTACAGCACTGAGAAATCTGATTACTGATCTAAAATCCAGCCTCTTTATCAGATTTCTAGACCTTAGTCTGATCTAAGAAATCAGAGTGAGAGTTTACAGCACTGAGAAATCTGATTACTAAGCTAAAATCCAGCCTCTTTATCAGATTTCTAGACCTTAGTCTGATCTAAGAAATCAGAGTGAGAGTTCACAGCACTGAGAAATCTGATTACTGAGCTAAAATCCAGCCTCTTTATCAGATTTCTAGACCTTAGTCTGATCTAAGAAATCAGAGTGAGAGTTCACAGCACTGAGAAATCTGATTACTGAGCTAAAATCCAGCCTCTTTATCAGATTTCTAGACCTTACTCTGATCTAAGAAATCAGAGTGAGAGTTTACAGCACTGAGAAATCTGATTACTGATCTAAAATCCAGCCTCTTTATCAGATTTCTAGACCTTAGTCTGATCTAAGAAATCAGAGTGAGAGTTTACAGCACTGAGAAATCTGATTACTGAGCTAAAATCCAGCCTCTTTATCAGATTTCTAGACCTTAGTCTGATCTAAGAAATCAGAGTGAGAGTTCACAGCACTGAGAAATCTGATTACTGAGCTAAAATCCAGCCTCTTCATCAGATTTCTAGACCTTAGTCTGATCTAAGAAATCAGAGTGAGAGTTCACAGCACTGAGAAATCTGATTACTGAGCTAAAATCCAGCCTCTTTATCAGATTTCTAGACCTTAGTCTGATCTAAGAAATCAGAGTGAGAGTTTACAGCACTGAGAAATCTGATTACTGATCTAAAATCCAGCCTCTTTATCAGATTTCTAGACCTTAGTCTGATCTAAGAAATCAGAGTGAGAGTTTACAGCACTGAGAAATCTGATCACTGATGTAAAATCCAGCCTCTTTATCAGATTTCTAGACCTTAGTCTGATCTAAGAAATCAGAGTGAGAGTTTACAGCACTGAGAAATCTGATTACTGATCTAAAATCCAGCCTCTTTATCAGATTTCTAGACCTTAGTCTGATCTAAGAAATCAGAGTGAGAGTTTACAGCACTGAGAAATCTGATCACTGATGTAAAATCCAGCCTCTTTATCAGATTTCTAGACCTTAGTCTGATCTAAGAAATCAGAGTGAGAGTTTACAGCACTGAGAAATCTGATTACTGAGCTAAAATCCAGCCTCTTTATCAGATTTCTAGACCTTAGTCTGATCTAAGAAATCAGAGTGAGAGATCACAGCACTGAGAAATCTGATTACTGAGCTAAAATCCAGCCTCTTTATCAGATTTCTAGACCTTAGTCTGATCTAAGAAATCAGAGTGAGAGTTCACAGCACTGAGAAATCTGATTACTGAGCTAAAATCCAGCCTCTTTATCAGATTTCTAGACCTTACTCTGATCTAAGAAATCAGAGTGAGAGTTTACAGCACTGAGAAATCTGATTACTGAGCTAAAATCCAGCCTCTTTATCAGATTTCTAGACCTTAGTCTGATCTAAGAAATCAGAGCGTGCTGTTCTCATGACCATTTAAATAATCAGATAAGTGCAGAAATCAGATTATGATCGGATGACTGAGTGTGTGTAACCACACTCACGTGGGGGGCCACCTCAGAACAGTCCAGCGCTTTGTCTTAAACTATTTCTGAGGGCTTTCTGATTCATGCTTTGGGTCATTGTCCTGCTGGAAAGGCCCATGACCTCCAATAGAGACCCAGCTAGCTGACACTGTGCCTACAGTGTGCTCCAGAATTCTGTGATTTTGTTCAGATTCCATGATGCTGTTCACACATTCCAGGCACCCAGTGCCAGAAGCAACAAAGCAACCCAAAACATCTGTGATCCTCCTCCATGTTTGACCGGAGGGACTGCGCTCCTTTCTTTAAAGGCTTTATTTCATTTTCTGTAAACACAGCGATGATGTGCTTTACCAAACAGATCTATTGTGGTCTCATCTGTCCACAGGACGCTCTCCTGGTAGAAGCTGACATTGTTGTACCGTGTTTCTGCAGCTGAACTTGAATTCGTTAAAATGTTTGAAGCTCTTTCAGCAACAATCGAAAAATCCTTCACTGCTATCTCTCACCATCTCTTCCTTCTACGTCCAGAGAGGTGAGCTACAGTGTTATGGGCTGCAAACGTCTTGCTGATGGATACTGGAACATTCAGATCTCCTGAGATGGAGATCCTTTTACATTTACATTTATGGCATTTGGCTGACGCTCTTATCCAGAGCGACTTACAATTTGATCATTTTACACAAGTAGGCGAAGGTGGTGTTAGGGGTCTTGCCCAAGGACTCTTATTGGTTTAGTGTAGGGTGGTTATCCAGGTGGGAGATCGAACCCTAGTCTACAGTGTAGAAGGCAGAGGTGTTACCCACTACACTATCCAACCACTGGTGTAGTGGTTGGTGTAGTGTAGTTTTCTTTCTCCATGGTCAGTGTGGTACACACAACACAAAGGCTGCCTCAATTTTTTTTTCTGTTGAAACTGGTTACAACTTTTAAAGAGAAACTGTTCGGATTTTGAAACTATTCGGAAAACTATGATATATTGTCTACACTTGTAACTCATCAAAAGTGTGTTTATTACAAATTAAAGAAGGTTTAAGATCTCTTACTTTTGAGGGTTGTTCCATTTCGTAGGGACAATTTCAGCCACTACTCCCCAAGTTCCAGGGAGTACGATGACACTCAAAAACCAGGGGCTGGGGTAAAAATAGGAAATGGGCCTAAGACCCTGAAACAGTCACAGAGATTCGGCTGAAGAGCGAGGGCGCAAAACCTGCGTCCCCAAACTTTTGGTGGGCAGCGTGCGCAGAAAGGCCACAATAATGACCAAAATTAGATTTAACTTTTTTTTTTTATCTATAGCTTTTTTTTCCAATGAAAACAAAGGAAATGTGAATAACAAAGCTTTTTATGGAAGAATTGGTGCATCACCCAGAAAGCCTGCAAAACCCCAAAACCCAAAGATTACCAGTGTAACAATGCAGAGAACACTGGAAGACAAAGAAGAAAGCCAATAAAACAGGTAAGCAGTGATGGAGAAGTGAAGGTAGAGGTGTAATGAGAAGGTAGGATTAGTTCAGCGTGTTGCAGGCTAGAAGGAAAGGGTTTTGAGATTTGATTTTAATATGGAAAGGGAATTCGACTCCTGGAGTTGTGGAGAAAGAGTGCTCCTGGGATGATGTACAAATCTAGAAAATGCTTCATCTCCAAAGCTTTGGAGCTGATTAGATCAGCTGAGGACGATTTGCAAGAACGGGTGGGTTCAAATACAAGGAGCGTCGGGATTTGGATATCTGATTAGCTTCTAACTGTCTGATGGCGGATTTTTGATAGATTCATTCCTGAGATACATCTGCGCGTCATTTACGTAACTTTTTATTTTTTTTCTTCTTCTTTTTATTTTTCTGTTGTTTGTCCGCTAACTCGTCCCGCAGTTTTCGAGATACTGGAATGTTTGGTCTGATTGGGAATGGTGTTGGGAATGGTGTGCTAGTACACAGATTTTCAATATGGGTTTCATTTAGCTTCACTAAATTATGCTTTTCTTCCTAATGAACAGGGGAAAAAATGCACGGTATTCTTTCCTCTTTTGTTTCTTTCCTCACATTTCGCTCTTCTATTTTTTATTTTCTTCTATTTTTTATTTTCATTTCTCTTCTTTTTCTTTCCTTGAATTTCTCCTGTATTTCCATTTCTTTCCTTCTTTCTTTCTTTCTTTCTTTCTTTCTTTCTTTCTTTCTTTGTGTGTGTCTCTCTCTCTTTCTTTCTTTGTCTTTCTTTGTTATTGTCTGTTTCTTTCTTTCTATTTATTTGTGTCTCTCTTTCTTTCTTTCTTTGTGTGTGTGTCTCTCTCTCTTTCTTTCTTTGTCTTTCTTTGTTATTGTCTGTTTCTTTCTTTCTATTTATTTGTGTCTCTCTTTCTTTCGTTATTTCTTTGTGTCTCTTTCTTTCTTTGTGTGTGTCTCTTTTTTTCTTTCTCTTTCTTTGTGTCTCTCTTTTTTCTTTCTCTTTCTTTGTGTCTCTTTCTTCCTTTCTCTTTCTTTGTGTCTCTCTTTCTTTGTGTCTCTCTTTCTTTCTTTGTGTATCTCTTTCTTTCTTTCTCTTTCTTTGTGTCTTTCTTTCTTTCTTTCTTTCTATCTTTCTCTTTCTTTGTGTCTTTCTTTCTGTCTCTCTTTTTTCTGTCTCTCTTTCTTTCTGTCTCTCTTTCTTTCTGTCTTTCTTTCTGTCTCTTTCTTTCTGTCTCTCTTTCTTTGTGTCTTTCTTTCTTTATCTCTTTCTTTGGTCAGCTTTCTATTACATAGATCAGTTGAATTAGTAGAACTAGTAGAGTACTAATAGAGTACTAGTAGAGTATGAACAGCCCATACTTGGTACCAAAGTGATTTAACCCAGATATCAGACTCAGTTTATATCACAATACCTACATTTAGAGTCGGTTATTCATTCAGCCTAACGAGAAACTGTAGAACGGACTCGGTTTATATCACAATACCTACATTTAGAGTCGGTTATTCATTCAGCCTAATGAGAAACTGTAGAACGGACTCGGTTTATATCACAATACCTACATTTAGAGTCGGTTATTCATTCAGTCTAATGAGAAACTGTAGAACGGACTCGGTTTATATCACAATACCTACATTTAGAGTCGGTTATTCATTCAGCCTAACGAGAAACTGTAGAACGGACTCGGTTTATATCACAATACCTACATTTAGAGTCGGTTATTCATTCAGCCTAATGAGAAACTGTAGAACAGACTCGGTTTATATCACAATACCTACATTTAGAGTCGGTTATTCATTCAGTCTAATGAGAAACTGTAGAACAGACTCGGTTTATATCACAATACCTACATTTAGAGTCGGTTATTCATTCAGTCTAATGAGAAACTGTAGAACGGACTCGGTTTATATCACAATACCTACATTTAGAGTCGGTTATTCATTCAGTCTAATGAGAAACTGTAGAACAGACTCGGTTTATATCACAATACCTACATTTAGAGTCGGTTATTCATTCAGCCTAATGAGAAACTGTAGAACAGACTCGGTTTATATCACAATACCTACATTTAGAGTCGGTTATTCATTCAGCCTAATGAGAAACTGTAGAACGGACTCGGTTTATAGCACAATAACTATATTTAGAGTTAAATATATGTTACAGTCTCTGTGTAGCTCGAATGGGACTCTTGGCAACATCATGCACAGCTTGACCAGCTTGGCAATAGTAGCTATAAAAGAGCACACTTGTGGGGGGAGCACTGATAGATTAATTAGCTGACGAATTTAGGAGTGTGTTAAATCATGGACTTTAACTCACCAGGCTTGGCTTGAAGGCCAGAGCATTAAAAGCTATTTGATCCCCTTGTGGAGAATTTAACACCTCTTAAACGTGAGTGAGTGACGGAGTTATAAGCCAGGTCCATTAGGTGCTCCGCAGCTAAAAAGTGCAGCACATGGAGAATGAGTTCCAGTGCAGCTCGGTAACTCTGCTGTTTGCATGGTCCAGGTGCAGAACATGTCCCAGTCCATCGAAGTCCTAAACCTGAGGACACAGAGGGACTTCCAGTATGTGATGAAGATGGAGAACCAGATGAAGGGGCTCAGGACCAAGTTCAGACAGATTGAGGAAGATCGCAAAACGATCATGGCTAGAAATTTTAAGGTAATTTCAGCTTTCCATTACTCATATTCTTTCATATTCTTTGTATCCTTGCTGCCATAAATTTTCACATACATGTATATATATATTAAAGTCAAGTAGGTTTTTTCCTCCTCCTGGACATAACAAATCTATCATTACTCTGAAAATAATTCAACACACAGCCATTAATATCTAAATAGCTGGCAACACAAGTGAGTCCACCTCACAGTGAACGTGTCCAAATTGTGCCCAATTGTGTCATTGCCCCTCCCTGGTGTCATGTGACTTGTTAGAGTTGCAAGGCTCTAGGTGTGAATGGGGAACTGGGCTGTTAAATTTGGTGTTTTGGGTACAATTCACTCATATTGGCCACTGGATATTCAACAAGACACCTCATGGCAAAGAACTCTCTGAGGGTGTGAGAAACAGATTTAATGCTCTCCACAAAGACGCCTAGGCTATAAGAAGATTTGTAACACCCTGAAACTGAGCTATAGCACAGTGGCCATGGTCATACAGTGGTTTTCCAGAACAGGTTCCACTCGGAACAGGCCTCACCAGGGTCGACCAAAGAAGTTGAGTCCACGTGTTCAGCATCATATCCAGAGGTTGGCTTCAAAAAAATAGATGCATGAGTGCTGCCAGCATTGCTGCAGAGGTTGAAGAAGTGGGAGGTCAGCCTGTCAGTGCTGAGACCATATGCCACACAATGCTAAGCAATGCACAATGCAAAGCCCGCAAACAGTTTGCTGAAGACAAGCATGGTGGTGGTAGCATCATAGTCTGGAGCTGCATGAGTGCTGCTGGCACTGGGGAGCTGTGGTTCATTGACGGAAACATGAATTCCAACATGTACTGAGCTTCTGAAGCAGAGCATGATCCCATCCCTTCGGAAACTGTGCTGCATGGCAGTTTTCCAACTTGATAACGACCCCAAACACACCTCCAAGATGACAGCTGCCTTGCTGAAGATAAAGGTGATGAACTGGCCAAGTATGTCTCCAGACCTAAACCTAACTGAGCACCTGTGGGGTGTCCTCAAGCAGAAGGAGGAGGAGCGCAAAGCGTCTAACATCCACCAGCTCCTTAATGTCATCATGGAGGAGTGGAACAGGATTCCAGTAGCAACCTGTGAAGCTCTGCTGAATTCCATGCCCAAGAGGCTTAGGACAGTGCTAGAAAATAATGGTGGTCACACAAAATAGTGACAGTTTCAGCACAATTTGGACGTGTTCACTGTGAGGTGGACTCACTTGTGCTGCCAACTATTTAACCATTAATGGCTGTGTGTTGTTCTTTTCAGAGGACAGTAAATCTGCACTGCTATACAAGCTGCACACTGACTACTTTAAATTATATCCAGGTTTCATTTCTATAGTGTCGTCCCATTAAAAGATAGAATAAAATATTTGCAGAAATGTGAGGGGTGCACTCACTTTTGTGAGATACTCTACACCAAAACCAGATAATGTAAATAATATATATATGGATATGTATATAATTTTTTTTTACACAACTAGATAGACAATTGGCAGCATGATGGCGTGGTGGGTAGCGCTGTTGCCTCACAGCAAGGAGGGCCTGGGTTCGATTCCCTGGCCGGGTGACCAGGGTCCTCTCTGTGTTTCGCATCAGTTTGCATGTTCTCCCGGGTTCTCCGGTTTCCTCCCACAGTCCAAAGACATGCAGTCAGGCCAACTGGGCATGCTACATTGCCCCTAGGTGTGTGTGTGTGTGTGTGTGTGTGTGAATGTGTCTGTCTGTCTGCCCTGCAATGGACTGGCGACCTGTCCAGGATGTACCCTGCCTTCCGCCCAATGACAGCTGGGATAGGCTCCAGCACCCACTACCCCAGTGCTGAGGAAGAAACGGCTTAGAAAGTGTGTGTGTGTGTGTGTAGATGGACAGTTTGACAGACAAACAGACATCCATTTGTCAAGTTGCTGTATTTGAAAGTCTCTGCGATGAGCTGACTGTCATCGTTATTGCGTAGCTCCACTTGTTTGTTGAACGTTACTGTTTTTTTTCTTTCCATAAACGAACAGCAGTGAAGCTCAGAGGCCCGTCCACCAAAACAAATCCCTCCTCAGCTGCCTGCTGCGCGTGTATGTATAAGCGTCTGTGTACATGTGTTTCTGCTGTGCGTATGCGTGTAGGAGCTGAAGGACCGGATGGATGAACTGCAGCCGCTGATCCCCGTGCTGGAGCAGTACAAAACAGATGCTAAGCTAATCTCCCAGTTCAAAGAGGAGCTCCGGAACCTGTCAGCCGTTCTGACGGGCATCCAGGAGGAGCTGGGGGCCTACGATTACGAGCAGCTCTACCAGAGAGTCATCAGCCTCGACAGCCGCCTGCGCAACTGCATGAGCAAACTCAGTCAGTACTGTCCCAGTCATTACCGCTGCAGTTAGAAGTACATTTATTAGCACTTACCAGTACTTGTGCCATTACTATTATTACTATGTTTAAACTAGGCACTGTTGCATTCAACTAAAAGCCAGCTTGAAGGGCAAATGAGCTCATGAACTTGTTCTCCTTCCTCACTGTGAGGTGTTTGTGAGTGAAACACGGTATCTCTGATCTAGCTGAGCGGTTTCTCTTAATGATAGGTTGGGGTGGTGAGAGGGGGAGGTGAAACGGGATTTTGTTGGTTGATATTATTTTGCCTCTCCCGCATGGTGACATAATTCAAAAAGCTGATGTTTTAGATTGATAGTCCATATATTTTGCCTAAAATACTGCAGTAAAACAGGAATTTAGTCATTAAACATGACAGGACATGACAAATCATGCCAGAAACAATGAGAAGTAAGGTTACAAAGGTCCAGGGTGACTACAGGTTGACTTTAATCAGTACCGTTACATTCATGACCATTTAGTTACATTCATGACCATTAGTACTGCTATGATGAGTAACACTGCTGCCATCATTATGATTAATGTTAGTTGGCACAGTTATACTGACCAACAATGAGCTGTCACAGATCAGGCGTAACATCACCTCCTTGTTTCTGTGCTCACTGTCCACTTTATCAGCTCCACTTACTGTATAGCTGCACTTTGTAGTTCTACAGTTACAGACTGTAGTCCATCTGTTTCTCTGATACTCTGTTACCCTGTTCTTCAGTGGTCAGGACACCCATGGACCCTCACAGAGCAGGTAGTGTTTGGGTCATTCTTAGTACTGCAGTGACACTGACATGGTGGTGGTGGTGTGTTAGTGTGTGTTGTGCTGGTATGAGTGGATCAGACACAGCAGTGCTGCTGGAGTTTTTAAACACTGTGTCCACTCACTGTCCACTCTATTAGACACTCCTACCTTGTCGGTCCACCTCGTAGATGTAAAGTCAGAGACGACAGCTCATCTGCTGCTGCACAGTTTGTGCTGGTCATCCTCTAGTCCATCATCAGTGGTCACAGGACGCTGTTAGCTGGATATTTTTGGTTGGTGGACTATTCTCAGTCCAGCAGCGACACTGAGGTGTTTAAAAACTCCAGCAGCGTAACACACTAACACCCCACCACCACGTCAGTGTTACCTCAGTGCGGAGAATGATCCACCACCCAAATAGTACCTGCTCTGTGAGGGTCCATGGGGGTCCTGACCACTGAAGAACAGGGTAACAGAGTATCAGAGAAGCAGATGGACTACAGTCTGTAAATGTAGAACTACAGAGTGCAGCTGTACAGTAAGTGAGTCAACTAAAGTCAGGGTGAACGGGGAATCATAACTCATGTTTCAAAAGTGATACAACTAATGAAAGCACTAGTAATGACTGTCATCATCATGACCACCACATCATCAGTGTTATGAGCAAATTTAGCTGGTCACAGCCATTACCGTCATCATTACTGGTATAGTCATCATCTTCCTATTACGATCGCAACCATCACCATGACCATTTCCCTACTGCGCTACCAGCTGTCATTAGGATGACAGCAACTCCTACAAGTACTGCTAGTGCTTAAAACAGAGGCCTCTCAGTCCACGTTCTCGTTTCCCTGTAGCAGTAATAAAATGAACTACCCTGAGCGCGTCGTCCATTCTAGGCTGATTTTAATTCATATTCTGCAAAGCAGCTTTCGGTCAGACAGGTTCTGCTAAGGCTGGTATTAACATAGAGCAGGGGTCAGCCTGGGGCACTGAGGCATCACCCTGCAGGAATTGGCTTTGACAACTCATGACACCTGAGACAGGATGCAACAGCTCACTGCTCCCTCAGATGCTTTTCTGTTAGAGCAAAGGTTCTGCCATTTTTCAAACCTTCACCACTTCGTTTCCGCAGCATATGTGTGTGATTACCAGGGGAGCGAGTTCATTACTGGGCATTACCTCCAGCATGCTGACATGTTTGCCTTGTAACTGGATGAGTGGGGTCCTAATTTAGACCCCAGTTCGCTCTAATATGCTCCCATTATGCCTACAATCATAAACTCAGGAATACGTTCATACCCATTCCACTGATAAGCCTCGGGCTAACAAAGATAAGTACATTTCTGATGCACTTTTTTCCTTAAATGCAATATAGCAAAACTCAATACTTTCATAATGACACAATGTTAAATACTTTTAAACACCACCTTTGGGCCTGAAACAGATTTGCTAAAAACTTACCAGCATTAATAAGCTGCTCAAAGCAAGTCGAACAGATGTTTGAATTCATTATTGATAGCTGTGCTAATTGTGTCCCAGTCTGGGGGGGGTAGATGTGCTAAGCTGCTTCATATTTCGGTGGCAATACTCTTTTAATATTCAGAACACAGTAACACGCATCATCAGAGCAGCCATGAAATTGGCTTCAGGAATCTCGTTAGAAGGAGGAAAAAAAAAAAGCCCTACATCTTATCGGTATGTTTCGTTATTACAGCGTGTGGGAAATTAATGAAAATCACAGGACCCGTGACTGTAAAGACATCGGGGACCCGGTTCGGCGCATGGATGACTGACCCACTGGCGTCTCCGAGAAACAACAGAGTGAGTTCTGCAGGAATTCGTTTGCTTGTCTTCTCCCTCTGTTCCTCTGGAAAGGTTTTTTCCCCACCCATAATCGTTTAGAGCAGAACTAATCTGAGATAATTAATTAGTGGAGGAAATATGATATGCCATTGGAGGATTGCACCACAGTGCATGATGGCCGTTTTGTGTTTAAATGCATGCTGGATGCTGTGCGTGCACAGTGGAGTGTCCTTCTGCAGTGCAAATTTCATGTTGATTACTTCTCACTTGTGGCTCATAGGTCGTAGAGAATTATGTGCTCCCACTGGTGGGATTTCCCATGGTTGGTTCCTAAAGAACGGTTCCGCCAGTGGGCTCCCAAAACAGTATTAGAATGTTAAATGTTCAATCCTGACACCATAACCAGCGTTAGCTCTACTTATTCATCATAATCTGTCTGCTAATTTGTACAGCGTATCCCTGAAATGCAGCTGAAAGGTTGCGACACTTGCAATTATGATGCAAGTCAGCCCTTTATACCGGTAACACAGCAAGCAATTTTTGTTGTTTTTCAGTTTATGACATAATTTGAAAATATCCATTTCCCTTCACATTGTATGTGATTGAAGGGGCAGTCGTGGGCTGGAGGTTAGGGATCCAGCCTTGTGACCGGAAGGTCACCGGTTCAATCCCCAGAGCCGACAGCACATGACTGAGGTGTCCTTGAGCAAGACTCCTAACCCCCAACTGCTCCCCGGGCGCTGCGGATTGGGCTGCCCACTGCTCTGGGCAAGTGTGCTCACTGCCCCCTAGTGTGTGTGTGTGTGCTCACTAGAGTGTATGTGGTGTTTCACTTCACAGATGGGTTAAATGCAGAGGTGGAATTTCCCCATTGTGGGACTAATAAGGGTCACTTAATCTTAATTTTTATGACGAATGAAGCAAATGAAACAAAATGTCTTGGAGAAAAGTCTGGTTCCATTGACTTACATTAAAAGTAAAGTAGATTTTTTCCTTCTCCTGTAAAGTTATCATTTTGGAGATATGAGGTTTTGTTGCCGACAACAGCGACTTGCAAAAATAGCATCACGGAAATGTCCAGTTTTGCCAACCATGCTGGGCCCTTCTGCAAGAAAACAAGCCTGCTTGTACACTCATTAATATGCATCAGATTATACAGATACAAGTTTAACTTAACCCAAGTTGATTTAATGCAAAGTAGTGAAAGGTTTACATTTATTAAATACTGAGGTATCAAACAATTATTAAAGTTTTATTATATGCCTGATGCTAGATGCTCTTTAACACTTTGAGCAATATTATTTCACCCATGAGTAAAGCACTGTTGTGAAAGATTGGATGTGCTACTGCATAATGCTAAAGGCTACAGGTTATTATCCAGTTGGCTGCCTGTAAACAGCCACAAGAGCTTCCAACTCAAGCTCTGCCTCACAGTTGTTAACGGTGCTGCAGTAAGTACTATGGATGTAGGATAGATTGGCTATCTCAGTATAACATTTAGCATCATATCCAGAATGCAGTGATTCAAAGCAATGTGATAATATATTCTTAACTAAAACTAGGCTGGTCAGCTACCTAACGGGCTAAAAGACCCAACATGCTAAACAACTATCATTAATATCACAGCCTTGAATTAAAGTGCTTACAGTATGATTAACTGTAAATCGGCAGTATAAAAGCTTAAACATGTCAGTTGAAATGATTACACACTTCAAATGTCCATGTTTCAGTCAATAGTAGCGTCAAACCCCGGC
This sequence comes from Pygocentrus nattereri, assembly GCF_015220715.1. Classification (NCBI taxonomy): domain Eukaryota; kingdom Metazoa; phylum Chordata; class Actinopteri; order Characiformes; family Serrasalmidae; genus Pygocentrus; species Pygocentrus nattereri. The sequence continues at coordinate 5,247,609 of NC_051213.1, forward strand.
TGAATCCCAAAGGGCTCTGTACTCCCTAAATAGTGCTCTAGCTATGAAAGGTTAGAAATTCTAGTCTCTACAGCCAATCAGGGCATCATTTACTGAGTGTGTATGTGTCTGAATCCCAAAAGACTGTTGAGTTCTGTTGGGCTGCAGCATCCAGTATTTAAATTCCTACGTAGTGCACTATGTAGGGAGCATGGAGCCATTTGAGAAAGTACTTATAAAGTGAGGTTTTTGCATTAAACAGTTCTGCATTATCACATGTTCGTTGTTATACGACAAAAAGTTTGAAAATTCATGAAATGACCGCAATATTACAGAAATAGGCTTTCAAGATAAATGCTGTTTGATTTGTGAGACTCCTGAATTCTTTCATCTCTATGATGCAGGTATGGTACATGGACACCTATACCAACAGCAAGGTGGTGCGTGAGTACAAGTCAATGGCAGACTTTGTCTCAGGCCTGGAGTCCCGGACCTACTACCTTCCGTTCAAGTGGGCCGGGACGAATCACGTGGTGTACAACGGCTCACTGTACTACAACAAGGAGCAGAGCAACATCATAGTGAAGTACAGCTTCGAGACGGGCCGGGTCCTGGCCCAGCGGGCGCTAGAGTACGCCGGCTTCCACAACGTCTACCCATACACCTGGGGCGGCTTCTCCGACATCGACCTCATGGCCGATGAGCTGGGCCTGTGGGCCGTCTACGCCACCAATCAGAATGCCGGGAACATCGTGATCTCCCAGCTGGAGCCGCAGACGCTGGAGGTTCTGCGGACGTGGAACACGGAGTACTCCAAGCGCAACGCTGGAGAATCTTTCATGATCTGTGGGACACTGTACATCACCAACTCCCACCTGACCGGCGCCAAGGTCTACTATTCCTACAACACCAAGACGTCCACTTACGAGTACACGGACATCCCCTTCCACAACCAGTACTTTCACATCTCCATGCTGGACTACAACGCTCGGGAGAGGGCGCTCTATGCCTGGAACAACGGCCACCAGGTTATTTTCAACGTCACCCTGTACCACGTCATCAAAACGGAGGATGACTCATAAAGACACTTTGAAGGAGATTTGAGGAATGTAGTGGGAGTGTCATGATGAGGCATTTTGTTTTGTTGTTTTCTCGTTTGTGTTTCTTTTGCCAAAGGTTGGAAGATGGAGAACTTGAAGAGGAACATGAGAGAGTCCCTCATGACCTTCAGAATGTGTTCAGTAGTGTTTTCTCTGATCTAACACTCTTGAAGACTTAAGAAGTTATCTAGACCTTATCTAGTACAGGAATGGTCTTAGACCACCATCGTTCCACATCACCTGGGGGTGGGCAATATGGATACCAATATTCTATGGTTTAATAAATTGGAATAGAGTATGCACCAGTAGTGCCAAAATTTGAAAAATCACAAGTACAACTTGTTTTTGGTGACACTTTATTTTGAGTGATCCTTTCCAGATGAATTAAACACTCAACAGACTCTGTGATGTCATAGCACATATCAATGATGTCACCCATGAATTCATTCAGTAGATTATCGAGAGACATTTAATTAACTGTGTAAATAAAATGTATTCATGATCTGCTGAATTCAGTTGTTTATCAGTTTATTTGATGTCCAGGTTCAAATCTGTAGATGTTTAATATGAGAGGAACTGAACATGTAACAGGTTTAATACACACCATCTCAACATCCACACTGCTGACACCATTCTCTACCTGGAGCTTCACTGGATTAGGGTTTGGTTAAGGTTATGATTAGATTAGGGCCAGGGTGCATATGATTAGGTTTCGGTTTGAGATTAAGGTTAGGATTAGGGCCAGGGTCAAAATTAGGTTTTGAGGTTGAGGTTAGGGTTGGGGTTAGGATAACGCCCAGGTTGAGGATTAGGTTTTTTTGAGGTTGAGGTTAGGGTTGGGGTTGGGATTAGGGCCAGGTTTAAGATTAGGTTTTGGATTGAGGTTAAGTTTAAGGTTAGGGGGTTAGGGCCAGGGTTAAAATTTTGAGGTCAAGGTTGAGGTTAGGGTAAGAATTAGGGCCAGGGTTAGGATTAGGTTTTGGATTGAGGTTGAGGTTAAGGTTAGGATTAGGGCCAGGGTTAAAATTAGGTTTTGAGGTTGATGTTGAGGTTAAGTTTAGGGTTTGGATTAGGGCCAGGGTTAGAATTGTGTTTTGGTTAGGTTAAGATCAGGGTTTTAATTAGGATTAGGGCTAGGGTAATAATAAGGTTTTAAGCAGGTTAAGTTTGCGGATAGAATTTGGGCCAGGATTAAGAATAGATTTTGGATTGAGGTTAAGCCTGGGGTTAGGCTTAGGGCCAGGGTGAGGTTTTGCTAAATGGAAGCACCATATTAAGTCTACATCATGCAACATTAACACCACATCTACTTAATGTAAGTAATGTAACCACAGAACATCTACAAGATATTTCCTTTAATGTATTCAGATGCTGCACTACTGCTATTTCACTGATATGTTGTTGACGTGTTACTGACACTTTATTGAGATAATTATCTACAAAGGACCACTCCAAATAAAGTGTTAACCATGTTTCTGTGTAACATCGCAGCACTACACCTGATTAAGCAGGGCTAAGTATCTTGGACTGCTGCCATCATCAGCATTAGATCTCATGACCTCCCAGTAATAGAGCATAACCTTAGCCAGCTGTGGCTCTTCATAATCCTCTCTAAACCTTGTTGGCCAGTGTTCTGAAGGTACTGACAGTATCCACAACATGCTCAGAAAATAGACGAGACGTGATAATGCCATATGTCGTCCACCCCTAACATCACTACCTCCCACCTACACCCATAAGGCTGATTTAGGCTCCTGAAAAGATGCACATAAATATCTCAAAATGCATAAAAGGGGTTCATGGGTAACCATAGCTTGCTGAGGCTCATGGAGATTAGCATGACAGGCAAACCTCAACTATGCAGTGTATGAATCAGGAAAGCATTGAAAAGGCACCAACTGGTAGCATTGTGCATGGGACAAGACCCAAACAATACTCAAACCAGAACCGGCACAAAATGAAATGGAGTAGTTTGAGGATCAGCGGGCAAGAGGTGCAGTGTGTGATGGCTTTGAACAGGCTGTGGTTAAAATGTTTAACAATGGATAATCCAAAAAAACAAAGTACCTTGTAATGTACAAAAATAGGCAAAGGGTCATACTGAGAGTCAGAGTGAAAGATACAAGCAAAAGGTCACAACATGAAAGAGGAAAGACAGAGTCAAAAAAGGGTCAGGCTAGAATTGTACGAGCGGGAAAACAAACCCGGGAAGTCAAACCTCGGAACAAAAGGCTCGGTAAGGCACAGGAGACTGATACAACACTTTGCAAGGAGACTATAGGAACAAGCAGGTTATCAGATGACAACCATCAACAATCAGGTGAGGTGGAGCATGGATAGGTAGATGGTTCAGAGTCTTTGGTCGTGTGATCCCCCAGAGAATTCTGGGAGTTGGAGTTCTGGGCGGAATCAGGGGTGTTAGACTCTGCTGAGCCAGTGGGAGGCAAGACAATGTTAATAAATCATACAAACAACCTATAAAAATAGTGAAGCGAATATTCATTCTTCGCGATATATAGAAACAAGACTTTCTGTTCTGGTTTGGACACTGCCACCTAGTGTATGCATTGATACTATGTGCAAGCATGTTGGTAGACACCAATGTGAACACATGATGTCTGCACATGTTCACAGACATTCAGAAGTGTAAATCAGCCTTTAAAAACAAAGGTTCTTCATACTCCTTAGTTTTCCTCTTTCAACAGGTGGTTCTTGACAATGCGATTAGTGAATATGAAGAATATCCACTCAGTATGTGGTAGAGGTTTTTTCCCCCAGAATCTTAGGCTATGTTTACACAGCAGGTAACAGTGACCCAAATCTGATCTCTTTCTCCGTATGCAACACAGATGTGTGTCAGTGTGAACAGCCAAAAAACGCATTGAATCTGATCTTTTCAATTCTGATTTGAGACGCTTTCATGTGTGGTACTGAAATCTGATACGTAACCGATCTGCGGCAATGCGACTCAGTCTGAACAGTCAGATTGGAAATTCACGCAACTTTTACATCCGTCATACATTCGTCATCATTTCGCGCTGAGACTCAAACATTTGGTCTAAATGAATAGACCATAAGAATAGAAGAGACTTATCGCCGCCGCTGTGTATTAAAAGAGATTTCAAATGAAACAGCCTGATGAGACCAAGGCTACAGCGTGAAAGAACAGTTTTAAAGAATCCGAGGACACGAAGCAAAGAAGTAGCTGTGGCCCAATAACGCGCCCTTTCTACAGCGAACTCGAACACATTCTGGGTGATGAGAGAATGTGGAAATTTATTGGAAATTGATCATCGCTCCTGAAATGCTGGTGAAGATGAAACTAAAAGCAACAGGTGTTTGCTGTCCGTGACTGTGGACCTCTGGACGAGCCACGTGAAGTATTGTTCTTTTGCACATGCAGCTCAGTTTAGGACCTGATCTGCTCAGAATGGTGTCGTATACACATCACCTTTAAAAGATACAGCCGAACCAAAAAATCGGATTTGCTGAGAAAATCAGAGTTGGGCAACTTTTACCTGCTGTGTAAATGTAGCCTAACATCCAAGCCAAGAACCATTTAAGGAACCTTTAGTTTAAAGAGTGTAAGGCAGTGGTCTCCAACCATATTCCTGGAGATCTATTTTCCAGCAGAGTCTAGTTCCAACCACAATCTGTCACAACTACTCATTAATTTCTTAGTCCCTGATTGGTTGGACCGATACAGTAATCTTAGGTAAGGAGGAGGCAGCAAGTAGTTTCCAGGTAAAGGGCTGGTGGCCACTGGTGCAAGGTCTGTTTCTCCAACAACAGCAAGATGTCCATCTACGAGAAGACGGAAATCTCATCTTCCACAACCAGTTTCACATCTCCATGATGGCCTGCAGTGCAGTGCAGTGTAGTGATCAGGTCTAGACATACCATTCTACCACATCCTCAGAACAGATGGACGACTCATGAAGACAAAATGAAGGAGAGTGAAGAGGAATGACTAAGCACTTTGGTTTTTTGTTCATGTTTGTTTTCTCCAAAGTGGACCTCCGCATCAACATGATTGTGTGATAAACTGAAGCCATTGCCTTTTCTATTTGGTGAGGAGTTCGAGAAAGAGTTTAACAGAATAATGACTTCGAACAATGACGAGAAGTGAATGATGTTACATTTTCTTTGTTTCCCCGCTCAGATAACCATGCCTTACCTCACGGCCCGTCGTTTTCATGTGATCAAGAAGCTTTTTTCTGCATGAATGTTTATTTTCTTTATTAATTTGTAAATTATAATTGTCCTGGTCTAACCCCCTTTCTTCTTCTGTTTTATGGTGGTGTTGTGCTTTGGAAAATCTCAGTAACAGAGTCATGTCCCTGTCGTTTCCTGCCGAGACGCTGCTTAGTCGTTAAGTTGTACAAAAGCATTGTGACGTTCTTATAAATATGACCCTATTGTGGACAACTGTAATATTCATCCTGTCTGTCCGAATAAATCTTTTATATGAAATCCAGCATGTAATGACCAATCAACTTAATAATGGATCTGAATTGTAGTCCACATCTTTACATATATATATGAACATGATGGGCTGAAGAGCTGAAGATCGTATGTGAGGGGAGTCTGAAAGTCCCACTGTGGAAGCTGAAGGTTATAATGGACTCATTTGCTGGCCCTCGCGACAGCGTCGGCTCTCTGAAATCAGAAATTCTCATGCATTCGCTTTGATGACTTTGAGCGCTGTCCTTTGGCATTTTCAATCAACATCAAGGGCAGAGGAGCCCAGATGATTCGAGTCCCCTTGCCGCAATTTCTTCCTCTCATGTCTGTGTCAAGATCCCCCTTCCTCGAGCACAAAGGGAATTTAAATGCTCCCTCAGCCCCCATCAGTTCAGCAGGAGAAAATAGCAGCAGTGCTGGGGACGTAGGGCAGCTTTGTCGACTCCACCACACCTAGCCTATACAATCCCACCACAATGACTCCCACACGCAAAATACCACCTCACCAAGCACATTTTCTTTGTGCTTCTGGTCACATCTGTTGTCCAGTTATGTGCCATATTTTTAGGTTAAGTCTTCTGAAGAGTAGCTGTGGCCTTATTGTTAGTATCATTATTGCTTTGCTGTACTATTCAGACGTTAATACTCACCCAAAAAAAGTTGGGACAGTCTATGGAAAAAAAAACAAACAAAAGAGACTGCAATGACTTATAAATTCTCTTTGATCTGTATTTCAATAAAAAGAAAGAAGAAAGGTACCACCCAGAAAGACACTCCCATAGTAGAACCACTTTTAGTTTTCCGCTTTCAATTGGTGGTCCTTGGAAAGGTAGAGAGCCCCGCTGGTGACATCCTGTATAAATAAAAATAATGAATGCATGGCCTTATTAATGAGTGAGAACAAGATCCTAATGCGTGGCCATGACTTAGTAAGGCGTGGGAACTTACTAAGTCACGGCCACACATTAGGATCTCGTTCTGCCGCTTTACTAAGGTATGGCCATGACTTAATTATCTCGGTCCCATGCCTTACTAAGTCGTGGCCATGCATTATTTTTATTTATACAGGATATACATTTTGTACCTTTTCATAATTGAATGTTTTAAAACAGAACAATAAAATAAAGGCCTGGGGATAAGACTTGTGTTTAGTAACTAAAGATACTGAAGACAGTACCACCCCAATAACAGTTCTTTATAGAGAATGACCATTGAACCATACAAAGAACCAGGTGTCTGTTCTGTGCATGTACACATTGCAGGTATTATTTAGTTTTTTTGTTTCGGATGATTTTTTACTTTTTGTCTTTTTGTCCACATCGAATATGGATCATGGTTTAGAAAAGGAACAGCAATTCTGATTCTGTTATTGGTTTTCAAGAAAATTGAAACATTAAAAGATTTTGCCTTGTGTAAACATGGTTTCTTTGAAAATGGCACAGAACAGAATCATTCTCTGTTTTTTTAGGCATTTATAGTATTTATAGATCAACAAATCGTGTAGATGCTCTGTTTAGTTCAAATAATTAGCTCAAAAATGCAGTTTCTTGTAAAGCTCCTTGTCTATTTACAGTAGTATAAATGACACTTCTGTGCTATTAATAGCAAAATAGGTTACTTGGCTATTGATTCCTGTTACAATAATCACAATATTAACATACATGCATATTTCTCCCAAGTGAAACAGCATTTTTTGGTAGAAATTGCGAAACTAATATTAATTGTATCCACAAGCTATGAAAAAAAAATCTTCTTTAAAATCTACTTTAATATAAATTAATAGCCCACCAGACAGAAACTCAACAGAATTCTTTAGACTTATAGAGACAATTGATTTAAAGCAGTACATGGGCAGCTATACCCACAGGCCAGGTCACATCCTGGAACTGGTAATCATAAATGGTTTAAATGCAAACGTGTTCCTCATCTCGGATGGTATATACACACACACACACACACACACACACACACACACACACACACACACACACACACACACACACAAATACATATATATATACACATATATACATATACATATATGACTATTTCTGTATATGCTTTGAAGACAGAAAGTGCCTGAAAGTTATTTTCTAAAAAGTTACATTAACTCAGAAAACACTGAAAAGTGTAAAACCATTTATAAAGTTCGTCAAATACAGCTCTGAGTCCCTCCTCTAACAACCTGCCCTCTGATTTAAATGCTAGAACTCTTGAAACTCTCGCACCGGGAAAATGAAAGAAAAATGTTTACTCAAAAATCTGTGTAGGAAGGAGAAAATACGCCAGTTCAAGAGAAACTGTCATAAATCAGAGGTATTATGGATGAAAACTAACCTGCAGGTACATTGTAATATTCTCACAGAGTAGATCTCCACAATAATGCTATGAAAATATCCAGTCATACCTCTTTAGTGCAATTAATAAACACAACGATAATATCCGATAAAGTCCTTTTTTTCACCATATACCAACTACACTGTTCTACAAATTTGTGAAGAGTTTGCAATTAGTTTTTAAAATAAAATAGCTTTGATAAGACAAGAACTTCTAGTAACCTTCCAGAGAATCCACCTACGTCAGTATTATCGGTTATCAGAAGCTCGTGTAAACAAACTACACGTGTCCATGTTTGTCCACATTTGATCTTGACCCTGTTCCTTGAAGGGCTTTGTGATTGTGTTGTCTTTTAAAACTGCCTTGGTGAAGTCTCTGCTAAAAAAAGATTAGCACGAATCCTTCCATACAAGATCATTTTAGACCAATCACAGGCTTTCTTCTTTGTATATCAGTAGTATTGATGCATATTGTGAATGTCCTCAGGCTCAGCATTGATATACAACATCCTTCTATTTTGGTCTTGTTGGATTTTAGTGCAGCTTTTGATATTGTTGATCACAAGAGTCTGGCCCACCATCTTAAATGCTGGGTCTGCCACTCTGTTTTAGAATGATTAAAATCATATTTAGTTAGCAGACAGTTCTTGGTTTCAGTGGGAAATATTTCATAAATAAAGTAACATTTCTTGTGGAGTCCCACAAGGGACGGTTTTAGGGCTCTAGGTGATGCCATTAGGAGACATCCATTTTCATAGCTATGCTGATGAACACAATTATACATTAATTATACAATTCTCTCTAATGATCGAGACTCTGCTGACCAGCTGTATCACAGATATTTCTCGGTAGATGTCACAAAAGTTTCTACAACTAAATAAAAAACTACATACACACACACACACAAACACACACACACACACCTACACACATATATATATATATATATGGTCACTTAAGTAAGTACCTTTTTATTGATGCGAGTTCCTACAGAGTTGATCACTGTAATGGTCTTCTTATTGAATAAAACAATCCATCCTCTACAAAACATACAGAACGCAGCATCCTAACAACAATGAAACAGAGAGCACATGTCACCCCTGTTTATAAAATGCAACTGACTGCCTTTATAAAAAGTTCTTCTATTAAAGCTCTAAATGACCTTAAAGCTGTGTACCTCTCAGAATGTGTGCTTGTTTATGTTCCAGCACGTGATCTTAGATCTGCAGATACTGACCTTCTGCAAACACCTTCTGTAAAATACAGAAAACATGAAGAGTCTCTTTCAGTTATTCTGCTTTTATACTGTGGAGCTCAGCTCACCATTTCATTGAAACTCTGTTTCTTTGGTAATTATGTTTAGAATGATATAATAATAATAATTATTATTATTATTAAATTATCGATTCTTTCTATAGTTGTACAACGTTGCCTCAAGGCAGTGTACCTCAAAAAGACCCTGCATTATTATTCTTTTTAAAATTATTTTAATTATAGCCATCAGGCCCATTTTAGGCAAGAAAAGTGAATCAAACCTTTTGGTGTTTTGGTGCTCTCACAGTGCATGCAATAGATGGATACAGCCACTGCCTAAAGTTGTTTACTGAAGAACCCCTTGAAGATCCACTTTTTAAGGGTGTTCCATAAAAGTTATCAAATAGACTTGACCTGGGATCAAATTCCCCAGGACCTCAAGCGTACCCCACCCCTCCTCGACCACTAAAAGGGCCACATTAAAAATCTCAATAAATCTCTGAGCCAGAGAATGCCCCTCTGCCACTTTTCTGATGCCCTTGCTGTCTATCCACCTCTGTGGTGGTACTTGAGGTGGTACTCCTTTAGTACAGCCACACCATCTCTGGAGATGAGACAGATTTTGTAAGTTAAAAAGGTTTTCGAGCTCCCACCCATCTTAAAACGACCGCAGTCCCATAGATTGCTGCTGGGGGAAGTGGTGTTGGAGCATACTTCATGTTACAGTGCACATTGAGGATTCTAGTCCAGCACACTGTGAAATGGTCTAATACAAAAAGCTAATAAAAATAATTTTATGGGCCAGACAGGGTCGTGCTATGGGCCTGATTTGTCACTCGGGCTTGTGTTTGACACATGGGATCTAGATTTACAGCTTTTTTTTTGTCATTCTTGTCGTCACTGTAACATTTAAGGGTTAAAGTGACCTGTGCCTGGATCCCAATGTTCTCTCCAGCACTCACAACCAATTATTTGAAGTCTAGAACTGTAATAATTTCTTTTGCATAGAAAGCAAGGAACCATCACTATGAATCCAATCAAGCAATCAGCAAAGGTCTCGAGTTCACGGCGTAATTCTGAGCTTCATTTCAGGCATGCATAAAAATATCTGCGACTGTCTGCAGATCCTGATTAGTTTCCTAAGTGCTGCTTTAGCAGACAGATGCGGGGGGTTTGATGCATTCTGCATTCCCCTCAGTGACATGACAGGTACAGGTAACAGTGGGAACAAGAAATAAATCAAACTCCACAGTCCACCGTAAAACTCATTTCCAGTTCCACAGGCAGCGGCAGAATCCCTCGGAGAGGGTAAAGAGGGAAGCAGCATCAATCCCACCGCTATCCCACAGCCCCTGAGTATTGATATTTGCCATCATATGTTTACTTTCTCCTCAAGCCTACTGAGAAGACGACTTAGATGCATCTGGAAATCTATTCATGCATGCGGAGACATTTGTGTTTGAACTAATTCGATGGAACAGATGCTTTCCTCTCCAAGATGTTTTCAAAATGTCTAATAAATCTTTAAAAGGTTTTTTGCAGTTTTTTGTCGGTCTGCAAGAACACTTTAAATAGAAAGCCCTACCTTGGCAATAATAGCCAAGCCCACCCCTTGTTGTGAGGTCAGCACTCATCAGCACTCAGATCTTTCAGGTGTTTAAACCACTTTTGAGCTAAAAGGGTTTCAATATTTGCTTTTAACAAGTACATGCCTCGAGCCTAGATAGACCCAAGGGGGGCTGGGGGGCTTGAGCCTCTTGGTCAGCATGTAGAACAGAGGTCTTTAATTTATATTCCATAAGGTCCAGTAAAAGAAAATTTCCTCAAGCAAAGGTCCAGAACTTCATAATGTCTATAACTTGCATTATGATTCAGTGCCATATACTGTCTACTGGAGTGGCCTACATGGTGGTTGGTTAGTGTAGTGGGTAACACCTCTGCCTTCTACACTGTAGACGGGGGTTCAGTGCCCCGCCTGGGTAAACACCCTACACTAAACCAATAAGAGTCCTTGGGCAAGACTCCTAACACCGCCTTGGCCTACCTGTGTAAAACGATCAAACACAAAGTCGCTCTGGATAAGAGCGTCGGCCAAATGTAGTAGGAATATTAACATCTTATACAGTCAACAACTGAATATCAGATCAAATAAAGTCAGATTTCAACAACATTTATCATCAGTTTTCTCTTTTTAGATCACGCCATGTGAAATAACTTTCCTCTGACTCACTTTCTTCTCTGACTGCTGTTTCTCGCCCCGTCCCTCCCCTGTGTGTGAGTGTCAATGTGCATTGTAATGCACAGATCTGATTGGTTGAGTAGCGCCACGTATGATATTTACAACGCATGTAATTGGTCTGTGAGTCTCCTGAGCCGCTAAAGCCGCACCGTAAAGGCTATAAAAGCTACGTCGGTTAAAGTAGGACCACCTGGTCGAAATTAAATAGTTCTCCATAGTTTATCGGTTATAGGCTCAAGTCCGCATAGGACAGCTCCTGGGTCCAGACTCGGACCGTAGTCCGCCTATTAGTGACCTCTGATGTAGAATAATCGTCTGTTGTATAGCCATTATTCAAGATCTGTTTCAGTGAGGCTCAGCTCAGTCTTGCCCCAGGAACAGAACTCAAGGGTCAGCTCAGGTCCTATGAGTTTCACCGCTCAAGTGCTTCCTCTGCTGCAGTATCTACCACCTGTCAGGGACCCACACATGACAACAGTGATGAAAATCCCACCATTAAAGCTCCTATAATATCACTATATGATAATGGTGACCACAGGTCCTCTTGTACCAGGACCCAAAAAGTACATCTGGCCAGGATTTCTAAACTGCCTAAATTGTCCAGGATTTAGCTTCAACACTGTAAATGTTAAGATTTACCTTCTATGGTTTTTGTGGCCCCCTACTGTGACCCCCTACTGCCCCAGTGTTCAAAATATGGTCACCTTACTACAATTCTGTTTACAAAAAAGCTGAAACGTTGTGCAAAATGTAAATAAAAATAGAATTATACAAATTATGCGATTATACAAATCATATAACTATGTTTAATTGAGAATACTACAAAGACAAGATGTCAAATATTGAAACTGAGAAATTTGATTGTATTTTTAAAAAAAAGATACGCCCACTTTGAATTTGATGCCAGCAACACATTTAAAAAACGTGTAAAGGGCAACAAAAACTAGTAAAGCTGTGTAAAGCTTAAAACATCACCATGTAGAACATCTCATAATCAATTCAACTTTTAGAGGTTTAAGACAGGGAGGGGCTGAGAACTCTGTGAACTGGGAAAATAGTGGCACAATTCAGGAATAATGTTTCTTAGTGGAAAATAGCAAATAACTCGCTACTTTTTTGTAGCAAGCTACCAGTTTTAGTAGTTAGTAGCTGTAGCCGCTACCGTTTTATGAAATGTAGCTAGCAGCTGTAGCGCCTACAAATTTTTGTGTAGCTATAGCCAAAATTTTCACTACAATTTCTCTACAAGCTTCGGTCAATCTGGGAAGAATGAACCACAGAACACGGTCGTTAACTGGGCTGGTGGCAATTTTGCAATCCTGACTGAGCCACAGGCAGCTTGAGCAAATGGTAGTACACTAGTACCAGAACACTAAGCTCAGGGGTCACAACCAAAATGTTAAGAAGAACCGGAAACCTCTCCGCGGGTTTCTTGTAAAACGTTTCTCACTGTTTGACTTTTTATGAGGTTGAAGTCGCTTCTCATTCTCCAGCTTCTCGTTCGAATTGTCCGTTCCACCTTAAATGGTGCCTGAGGCAGCAGATTGTCCTGCTGCGCCATTTAAGGTGGAACAGGACAATTCAAATGAGAAGCAGGAGAAAGAGAAGCTGACTTCAGTTTCATGAGTGATTATAAATGTAAATAAGTCCATCCATCTCCAAATGATGTTTGTCTTCTCTCTCTTTCCCGTTTTGTTATCTGCGTTGCTATGGTGACCATCATTCTGCACATCAGTCTTCAGCGTTAAAGGGTGAATTAGCAGTTCTACATTAACTCCAGCGCTTAAGACCATTTATTGTGAAAACTGTGTTAGAACTGTGTGACAACGATCTTACAGCAAAGGAGAATCATGATGGTATTTTACCTAGAAATCTAGTTCTGCTGTGGAGCTGCAGCAGCTCTGCAGCAGTGTAGCGATTATTCAGGCCTGGTTCTCACCCCAAACAAAGCCAAAGTCAATGATGAGGATTTTGAGGCTAAAGTGTTGCTGAAGTATAATAAAGACTCTGAGTGTCACGTCTGTTCATAAATCGATCAGGCATAACATTATGACCTGTTGGTCATACCGACCCAGTGCAGCACGCGGTTCAACGTCAGCGCAGCAGCGTAAAACTTTGGGAGAGTCTGTTCAACATAAATGATGAACTAACCTAACTTTGTGTAAATAGAGCTCAATATAGAAATATGTCCACATATGCAGTCGAGACTGACGCGGCTTTTGTCTGAATTTCTACAAACACCATTTCATTTTATAGTAAATGAGTTTGGGCTGGTTTATGTTTATGAACAGACGCCTACAGATCAACATAGTAAAGGAGCTCATCTGTGATCCTGAGTTTAAAGCCAGTTTTTATTCAACTTAAACTTGGAACTAAGTTGTAAATAAATGTGAAACTGAAACTTTGCTTGTGTGTAAAAAGTGATTTCAGAGCCACTCGGTTCTCCCTGATGGAAACTGTTTACCTTCAGTGTTTTGTGCTTCTGATCATTTTAATAGACGTCAGCGTCACTAATTAATGACGTTCTATTAAAAGACTGGTTTACCAAGAGAGACGCTGGAGGACTTTCACCTGAAATGAGTTCATGAAGCCAGTCTGGTTATAAAAATGATAACAGGACATCAGAGCCAGAATTACTCTTTTAGTACTTTTACTTTATACTTAAGTACATTTGAAGGGAAATACTTTAGTACTTTTACTCAAGTTGGAGGTCTAAAGGGAGGAACTTCTACTTTTACTGGAGGAATATTTTACCTTGGGGGTCTCAACTTTAACTTAAGTACATGACTTAAGTACTTCGTCCACCACTGACCATGTCACTCATCCTTAGAACACTCGCATAAGGGGGGGATTATTCTTACACACCAGCTAGTGACTCAGCTCAAACTTTAACAGAGTCCAAATCAATAGCAAAAAGGAGGCCAGAATCTTTTGTTAAAGTACAATCATTCTTTAAATCTAGTCTCCATTCCCCCAAAGCCCTAATGTAATAAACATTTTATCATTCAGCCCTGTGGAGAGAGATAACTTCGAGTTGGCCCCGTTTTGGCCCGGGAGACAGACGGGCTCTCGGCTACAGAGAAATGAAATGGTAATTTCTTCACTTTTTCTTCCCTCGACTAAAGCCTTTGCGGAATATCACTGCCACACACACAGAGGCATGCAGGTCGGCCAAAAATCATCCACACAGGCTGAGAAATGACCTGAATTCGGCGACAGCCTTGGTGCTGCATAATTACCATGTCAAGTGGAGGAGTTACCTTTCCTCGGACTGTTTGAGAAACCGATATGGAGCACAATGCACCTGCTACAGGGACGCTGCGGAAGAAGAGGAGAACCCAAAGGAAAAGACTGAGCTGTTTGTTCGGACGTAATGAATCTATACGTGGGCACACGCTTGCATGTTTTCGTTCCTCTTATTACGAGACCAAATAGCGAAACTAATGAAGAAACAGACCTTCCTCATCAGAGTGGCAGCTGGAGAGGCAGCTGGGCAGCTTCCTCACTAATTTATACCAGACTATTATGTGAATGTGCCGGCAAAAAATAAATACTGCATATAAAAGTTAATGTTGTACATAGTTATTTATACGAGTTTGTGCCTCAAAAATGTACAGCTCAGATACCAGTACGACAGGGGGTGAGGGTTGGTGGGGGGGGGGGGTCTCATTGAGGACTGGGGTAGCCTTGGCCTCATTTGGATGCCCTGACTGCTCAAACAAACAAAAAAAAGGTCTCAGGTGAAAATGCAAGTGCTATAAAATGTAATTTGTCAGAATTTGTCAGAATGAACCCGCAGGTGCAGGTTTCTTGCATCCTCATTCTTTTTATCCACATTAAACAAATGAAAGTGACCACCAAAGCGCTGCATAGATCATTGATTTTTAGTAGGCGCTGTCACCATGTCACTGTTCACACTGCTGCATGTTGCTATGGGATACATACTGTCGACTAATTTTTTGCAAAAATTCTGCAAAATGATGTGTAGACACTGCATTTCCCTGCTGAGCTGTTACTGTCCTATTCAGTGAACTAGGTAATTAGGAATCTAAGCCTCAGATGCTCTGGGCACTCAGACTCTGATATAGTAGGTCAAGCTGACCGCAACTATATAGTTTTTGCATATTGCATTCTCATTTGCTGTCCACATGTCCATGGGAATGCACTTCTGTGGAGTTTAAAAATAAAGTTGCTGGACTGAAAAAGCCTTAACACTGTTTATAAGTTGATTCATAGTTTTCTTTGAAGCATTTAGTATCTTTTAAGCAAAACATTCTCATGTATTTGCTGAAGTGCATACCGGTGGTAGGTTTGTGGGTTTATTTTGGTTATAGGCCAATTTTGAAAACTGCATGCCGCTACACATCAGGCTCAAATGATGGGTTAAGTCTGGTCTGCAAGACGAAGTAAGAGGTGAAACTATGTATATTTTTAAAAAGTATAAAGTTAAATGGCAAATTTTTAAAAAGAGAAATATTGCCCCATGCACCTAAGGCTGGTAGGACTCAGGGTATTTAGCCTTAACCCACCTCATTTGGCTGTCAGTTATTAAACCTCCAATTTATGCAGTGAGTAGAACTGAAAATAGTCATATGGAGGTCTTGAAGCAGTGATTAAGACTGGTTGCAGTCAGGGGGAGGGCTTAGAACAAACAACACCGCAGCCATGTTTACATGTAGCCTAATAATGCGTTAATAATCTGATTAATAGCTCAATCGGGATAGAGTACGTCTGATTGAGGCCATTTGGAATATAAATTTCTATCTGATTGAACAAGGTGGGTTAATCCTTCAAAATAATCATTAAACAGAAGAATAATATCCGTGTAAACGCCTGAATCCGATTACATTCCCTATCGGAAAGTTTCAGTCCGTTCTGCATGTGCGTCGCGTCACAGTGAGAGTTTATACCGTTCAACACGGCGGAGCAGAAACTGGTCTGCAGAGGAGACGAAGTTCATGCTCTGATCTTTAAAAGACGGCGGTGGGACGGACGTCCAGCTTGTGTCTCAGAGCACGACGTCTTCCTCTCGGCCTTCTTTAATAAGGACGTGTGAATCTGACATCTGACATCATTTTAAAGCAGTTAAAAACACAAGCACTGCTCACTGCTGCTCATCTCACTCTGACTTGACTGAGTGATGCTGGTTGTCATGGTAACGTCTATACTAAGTGGTTCTCTATGCATGCATGTAATGTTGGATCGGATTACTTGTAGTGAGCATGTAAACTGGCACAAGTGTTTGCATGTAAACTGCACTGTGTTGACCAAAAAGATGACGTAATGCTTTTAATTTTTTTTCCCTCTTTTTAAATACACTGCTACCTCCATATTAACAAAGCTATTAAATAAGAAGTCAGAAATTGTGTATCATTTTTATTTTTTTCTCTCTGGTTACAGTAGCTACAATGAAGTGAGCTAGTTAGTGCTTTTCATGTCACAATAGTGAGGGGATATAATTCCTAGCTGGTGCCCCACAGCCTGTAACTAGGCTTCCCTTAAAAATTAAATGTGGGCTATGTCAGCATTATAGCATTGCTTCCATAAGAATTTTGAAAATGACACACAACAGAGCAAAGGTATATAAAATGATTGTACTCTTTGAAGCAGTCTGTCTCTCTCACTCTGGGTTTGGAAGTGTCTTTTTATTATCGCAGACACTTTTAATGACTCCCTGAATGTTGTATCTCACCCTGGGATTCAAAGATTACAGCAAATTCGGGATCGGAGTGTCTATCTTGTTTAAGAGAACTTCCCAGTGTTTACAAGACTTAACAATACGTTCCCTCATGTGTAACAATTCACTGTTTCTTTGCCAAGTTCTCAAGATTAATCATAGCATCTTCAGAGCTCTGTGTAGAAATTAACTGCACTGCTATGATCATCACACACAGATGAATAGAAAACAATGTACCAAACGTTTGATTTCAACATAATTCTGTTTAGCATAACCATCTTTATACCTGTGACTGGTAAATTTGCTGTGTCATTAGGTGGGAATGTAAAAGTCCAACTCAACAGTGTCTGTGTTTACATATAAAGTTTTTTGCCAGTTCAGTTGAATACATTTTAATTGCAAATTAAAACTGAGGTGTTTATCCATTCTCTCTACTCAACACTCAACAAGATCTCTGTTTAAATGCTCACTACAAATCAGATCCAAAGTTACATGCATACATAGAGAACCACTTAGAGTAAACGTTACCATGACAACCAGCATCACGTGAGTCTAGTCGAAGTGAGATGAGCAGCAGTGAGCAGTGATTGTGTTTTTAATTGCTTTAAAATGACGTCAGACTCAGGAAAACGTCCTTCACACGTCCTTATTAAAGAAGGCCGAGAGGAAGACGTCGTGCTCTGAGACGCATAAGCTGGACGTCCGTCCCACCGCCGTCTTTTAAAGATCAGAGCGTGAACTTCGTCTCCTCTGCAGACCAGTTTCTGCTCCGCCGTGTTGAAAGGTATAAACTCTCACTGTGACGCGACGCACATGCAGAACGGACTTAAACTTTCCGATAGGGAAAGTAATCGGATACAGGCCTTTATCTAGATATTCCTCTATTTAATTCATTATTTAATCACGGCACGGTGGTGTGGTGGGTAGCCTCACAGCGAGGAGGGCCTGGGTTCAATTCCCGGGGTCCTCTCTGTGTGGAGTTTGCATGTTCTCCCCGTGTCTGCGTGGGTTTCCTCCGGGTTCTCTGGTTTTCTCCCACAGTCCAAAGACATGCAGTCAGACCAATTGGACGTGCTACATTGTCCCCAAGTGTGAGTGTGTGAGTGTCTGTCTGTCTGCCCTGCGATGGACTGGTGACCTATCCAGGGTGTATCCTGCCTTCTGCCCAATGACCGCAGGGATAGGCTCCAGCACCCCCCCGCGACCCTGAAGGAGAAGCGGCTTAGAAAATGTATGATTATTTAAAGCAGGGGTGTCCAAAGTCTGGCCCCAGGACTAAATGTGGCACATGGACAGACTTTAATTGGCCCCTGGCTTCTGTTTTACAGTATATTATATGTGGCCCGCCAGCCAGTACATTGCAGTTCTCCCTTCGGAATGTCCCTGATGGCAGCTGACCAGGCCTGTAGCTTCATTTAGTAAACAACATTTAGTCAAGACTACAGACATAATGCTTAAACTAAACACTGTAAACTGACCCTTTTGGCGAGATGGACACCTTTGTATCAGAGTAAATTCAGTAGCTAATATTAACCCTTTAAGGTGGCTACACTACAATTTTTTTTATATGTAAAGAACATTACCTAACAAAACCAAAAGTGTATAGATTTTTATTTCATTTGTCTCACAAATTATATTTTTCAAAAAATAAACACTAGAATAGGAATACGATTAATACACTGGACATGATGCATTGTTACTCATAAAGTATTTAATTATTCTAAGCTAATTATTAACTATAATCAATCTAAACTGTTCAGAAAGAACAATCCAACAATAAAAGAAGCCTTGTGCATCTTTTATACAGTGATAGGAAACAGTAGCTCAGACTCTGTGGACTGATATGTTGAAAACTTAATACATTGATTAATAGAACCTGTTTTATAGCACTGGATTAACATAACCTGGGTTTATTTCCACAGGTAGCTTTATAGCACTGGACTAAACTAGCCTGTTTCATAGCATGGGATTCATTTAACCTGGGATTATTTCTAGAGTTAGCTCTTTACGACTGGATTAATGTGATCTGAAGTTACTTCTATGGTTTGTTTTATATCACAGGATCAACATAACCTGGGACTGTTTCTACAGTTAGTTGTATACCACCGGATCAATATAACTTGATTTCTAGCACAGGATTAATATAACCTAGGGTCATTTCTTTGGTTCATTTTATAGTACAAAGCTAAATGAACCCAATTTATAGCATTAATGTAACTTGGGGTTATTGCTGTGGTTTGGTTTATAGCACTGGATTAAAATAACCTGTTTTAAAGCACTGGATTAAAATAACCTTGGGTTATTTCTACTATTTCTATTTTCTCTGCTAACGTGGCAGCGCGCTCAGTCCACAGAAATTACTGACATTTTCTGGCATATTCAGATGGGACTAAAATCCCTGAGAAACACCTGTAATAATTCCATTACCCCACCTCCTCATGTAAAACTAATCCCCTGCCAAATAGTACCTAAGATAGACAAAGAGGAAGAAAGAAAGAAAGACAGAAAGAAATAAAGACAGAAAGACAGAAAGAAAGAAAGAAAGAAAGAAAGAAAGAAAGAAAGAAAGAAAGAAAGAAAGAAAGAAAGACAGAAAGCAGAGAGACAGAATGTCTGGGAGAGTTTATGAGTGTGGGATGAACACTGCCTCACCGTGACGAGTGGAGCTCAGGTGCTTTGTGGCTGAAGGCCAGCAATGTGAAGCCGATCTCGTCTCCCCAGCCTGCTCATTAACACTGGAACAGAGCCGATAGCTACCACACGCACTTCTGGGCAGCCCATGGTTCTGATGAAGACATCTGTTTTATCAGTGAACCGCATATTTTCCTGCGTGCAGATATGCCATTCTGGTTTTGTGGGTATTCCTCCTCCGTGGCCTCTTTTGCTGGGCCTCAGTCCCTCACTCTTATAAACACTGAATCCCTGCATAGTGAAGCTGTATCAAGCCACAACAGCCCCAAGCAGCACAATGAAGGTTTCTAATCTGGAATTCAACATTTCCATACGACTAACTCAAACTGGTCCTCGTACCGCCTCCTCCCCCAAAACCAGCACAGATTGCTCATATAGAACTGGCCGGAGCATCTGTAAGCTTACATAGTCTGGTCAACCTTGCCACTGTTTTTTTTTTCTTTCATTATGTGAGGAACGGTCAGGTGAGGTTCTAACAGGAATACCAGGAATACAGTGGATATATTTTATGTAAACAGGTTCTAGTTGTTGACATGACAACAGCACTGCATCCGCACCTATAAAAAGGAGTGGTTATGATGGCTGGTGCTGCTGGTAGACTGCCATCTTCGCATGCAAGTTGAAAACGAGGGTTCTTCAAGGGTTCTTTAGTAAAGAAACTGATTCTATATACATGAACACCTTCGCCTGATTAAGGGGTCTTTGCATTATATAATGGTTCTTCAGACTGATAGAAAAAGTGCTGTAAATGGTTCTCAGAATCCGAATCCGAATCCTTTATTGATCCCAGAGGGAAATTGCAGTTGTTACAGTTGCAACCACTTATATAAAAGACTTTAAACACTTTACTAATTTAAAACAAAGATACATTTGCTATATGTACATGAGATTTAAGTTCTTATGAATACAGTAAAGTGGCGGTGACTGCGATAGTAAACATCTAGTATAAAGCAGTTCAAATGATTGTACCTCTGAATTATTGCACAGTTATTATTATTACACATATGAACAGCACTGTTAGGTACTGAGGTTTGCACAGATGAACCCACACTTTGTGAATCACACACTGAGGGAAGAGTTATAGAGCTTGATGGCCACAGGTAAGAATGACATCCTGAGGCGCTCTGTGGTCAAAGAACCTTTTAATCATGCGAAGGTGTTCTTTGCGTGTTCACGGTTCTATAAAGAATCAATCTCTTTCCTAAAGAACCCTTGAAGAACCATCGTTTTTAAGAGGATGACCTACAAAGCATGAAGGAAGTCTGCCGTGCATTGACGTCAACTTCAAAATGAAGCGCCCTATCTGAACGAAGGGTTTACACTTCACAGTGAACGTGGGAGCAATGGATGGGGGAGTTGATCTTCACAGGACTTCAGGTTTGAAGAGCTTCATCCTGTTATAAGCTTTGCTGCAGCACCACTTCTAGGGTTTCGATTGCACAGTCATCGACAGCAGCGTTTAAAAGCCAGAGACCACCGATCGTTATTGTAGAATTGCCTGTCGGGTAATACAAGGTATTTCAGGAGATATTTATGAGGAGATCAGAAATGCAAGACGAGCCTTTGTGTTCGTTTTGATTAGCAGTGGTTTGCGCCTTGCAATTCTTCCATGGATGCCTTTCCTATTTAAGCAGTAGAAGACAAGAGGGAGTGTGTTACCACGGCTGTGATTTGGACGCCGTAGATCGAACCACATCAAGCATCCTGTACTAAAGCCTCCTCCAGTGTTAAGAGTGAGGATTCAAGTTGAAGTATTTTCAATTTTCAAAGTATAAAGAAATATGGTGTAAGATCCAGACTATAACTGAGGGTTTCAAAGCATTTCCAAAGCATTTTTCTCCAAAATCCTATTAGCAGCACTCTACTGAACCACGTGTCAATCGCTTTTTCAAAATCAGGCCCCACAGCCTGACAACGCCCATAAACTTTACATACAGTGTTATTCAGTTGAAGGATATTCCCTTTGGAATAATGGCCCATGAACTCAGAATTGCTTTGGTACAGCAGCCAAAGCTCCCTGCTGACATAGACAGCATAAGGTCTTTTATCATCTGATTATAAATAAGCAGCCATTAATTAAAATTTCAGCAAATCCTAATGTCAGCCAAATTAAAGCAAACACAAAGAGCAGGCTAAGCCTCATAAACCGAGCTCAATATTTTCCCCTCATGATAAATGTAAGCTGTATGTGCTGTTTGCTGAACAATGCCTAATTATTCTCCCACACAAACACAGCATTAAAACTCTCCCGGAGCGAGCCGCCAATCACAGCAGCCGAACAGAACCAGGACCAATTCACAGGCCAATCAAAGGCAGGACCTTGTTTCACGTACAAACTTTTCTCTTTCTTGTTCTATTTAATTGACTCTGATTTCCATATCAATTAAAGTGCAGTAGCAGCACCACAGCTGCTGGTTTTGATGAGCACGACAAATTAATGAGTGGGCCGAACCTTGAATTTCAGTCCTGTGACAAGAGGCTACAGCAAAGTAGTAACTGAACCATTTATATGAGCCAACTGTCATGCGTCAACGTCAAACAAGGGAAAAAAATAATCTGAGATTCACAGAACTCACACCTCATAACAAGAAAACAAATCTAAAAACTCACTGTGCATGAAGAGAGCAATGACAATGTAAATAACAAACAAGTTGGTGAATTTTCTCTATTATTCCAGCATTTATAACCACTTTATCCACCTGGGCCATGGGGGGCATGTTACCCTTGATAATTATCTAGAACTTTGGAGTTTCATTAATGCCTAGAACTTAAGGGACTAAAAATGTAAATATTACCTACATGCAATATTCCCAGTTCATAAACAAGGATTACCTGGTATGTTTTATTGGTTGTGTAATGCACCATATGGACAAAAGGACACCTACAGGAGCTTTTATGGCATCCCATTCTAAATCCATAGGCATTAATATGGAGTTGGTACCCCTTTGCAGCTATAACAGCTTCCACTCTTCTGGGAAGCTTTCTACAAGATTTTGGAGAGGGTCTGTGGGAATTTTTGCCCATTCATCTGAGCATTGTTGGTCAGACACTGATGTTGGACAAGAGGGCCTGGATCACAATATCCATTCTAGTTCATCCCATAAGTGTTGGATGATGTTGAGGTCAGGACTGTGTGAGGGCCAATTGAGTTCTTCTACACCAAACTCACCCAATTAGGCCTTTATGGAACTGCTTTATGCACTGGGACTCAGTCATGCTGGAACTGAACAGGTTCTTCCCCAAACTGTTCCCAGAAAGTTGGAAGCGTACAATTGTCCAAAATGTCTTGGTGCTGAAGCTTTAAGATTTCCCTTTACTGGAACTAAAGGTTCTAGGCCAACTCCTGAAAAACAGCCCCAAAGCATCATCCCTCCTCCACCAGCTCTACAGTTGGCACAATGAAGTCAGGCAGGTAACGTTCTCCTGGCATTCGCCAAACCCAGACTCGTCAACACAACAAGATGTGTAGATACTTGATAAAAATTGTGTTAAAATAGATAAAACAAAAAGTTTGCTCTGCTATCTGCCACCACTATATTGTAGATCTAAAATAGAACAATAAATCAGCAAATAAATAGATCATGTGCTCTTGGTCTTCCTCTCTTAGACAAAGCACTTCACATTTTTATGAGAACCAATAAAAATGGATAGGAATAAGAACTCACTGTTGCACATTTCACATTATCATGTACTTTCAATAAATCAATAAATATACTGGCTGCCTTATTTGAAACACCAACACAAACACCGTCCCTGTGCTTTCACTCACTGGCCACTTTATTAGAAACACCTTATCTGTACTTCTACCCACTGGCCACTTTATTGGAAACACCTACCTTGTACTTCCACTGATTGGCCACTTTATTAGAAACACCTACCTTGTACTTCCACTGATTGGCCACTTTATTAGAAACACCTACCTTGTACTTCCACTGATTGGCCACTTTATTAGAAACATCTACCTTGTATTTCCACTCACTGGCCACTTTATTAGAAACACCTACCTTGTACTTCCACTCACTGGCCACTTTATTAGAAACACCTACCTTGTACTTCCAATCTATTGCACAGTTTATCACCCCCTCTGATCCATTCATCATTGGCCAGTTTCTGACCCCAGAACTGCCATTGTCCAGATCTATTTGTCATCTTAGCACACTCTTAGCACAGCAGTGACACTGGCGTGGTAGTGTGTGCGTGTGTGTGTGTGTGTGTGTGTGTGTGCTGCTGGTACGAATGTATAAAAGACACAGAGGTCCTCTTGGAGTCTTTCCACACATCGGTGTTACCGCTAAGTTGAAAAGGGACCACCACCCAAAAATATCCAGGACAGAGCGGCTCTGTGGTCAGACAGCAAACACTGACGAGGAGCTAGAGGAGACTTAAAATAAACTATACTTCAACAAATGAGCTACAGTTTCTAACTGTACACCAGCAACGTGGAGCTAAAAGAGAGGAGTTTGATGATGAGTTTTACTTATTCCATCACTTCATAAAAGTTTGCCAATTTGTACACAGAAACGTCTTCGGATCTTCCTGATTGTCTGCTAGTGGTGAGAAGCTTGACTCTGTTCTCCAAATCGATTCTTTCAAACTGTCCATGTGTCGAGTGATTCATTGATTCACAAGTCAAATCAACTTTATTCTAATGAACCTCTAAACTCAATTACAATGTAGTGACTGAATCTCATGTCACTACAGAGGGGTAATAAACATTAACACTAGGAAAATGAAAATAGCCGAGCTCCTGCATTTCTTACTGATGCGCTGAAGGGTTTCAACCTTAACTTAACTTGCTCATAAAAGCACTCAAAAGAACAAGGTTTGTTTGTAGGTCAAAATAAAATAATCCTCCTTTTTAGTAAAATAAGCTCTGCTGATCGATCAACACAGTTCTTAAACGCTGGAGTTAATGTAGAACTGCTAATTCACCCTTTCACCCTAAAGATCAGCACAGACTGCTGGTCACCATAGCAACACAGACAACAGTCTTGCCTAGCTTGTGGCAAACAAAAGGCAACGATAAAGATTTAAGATGAACATTGATAATTTGGAGATGAATGGACTTATTGTTTATTGTTACTTTGGGAGTTAACTGGGACCTTGATGTACCACGTGTGATGCGAATGACAATTAAGCCTCATCTTATCTGCCTTCATAATCACTCCAGCTGGTTTCCTGATACATTTAATCTGCAACGAGATACGGACAAACACTAATGAGTCACGAAGCTTAAGTCAGATTCTCATTCGCCAGATTCTTGTTTGAATTTTCCCATTCCACCTTAAATGGTGCAGCAGTTACATTCTGGCACCTAGTGCACCATTTAAGGTTGAACGGGACAATTAGAACAAGAAGCTGGCGAAGGAGAAGCAACTTCAGCCTCGCAAAAATTGAACAGGGGAAGACGTCTTACAAGAAACTGCTCTAATTTTGGAAAAGTTTCCTGCTGGAGATGTGAGAAAAGCAGCTATAGCTGAGCTGAAGCTTAAAGCAGAGCAAAGTAAGTCTGTGTTCCCTTTTAGATATTTTAGTCTATACTAGAACATCAGCACATACTGAGACATATTTACAGCCAAGATGGAAAAATGGACATAAAGTGTTTTGGCTCCCAAGGTGGTTTGGTTCTTGCTCGAAGGACAACATGGCTCTTCTTAACATTTGCTTCTCTGAGCCCTGCTCTAGTCCAGGAGAATCACCACTAAGTCTCCTGAGCCATCAAAGAGCAATGTTTGGAAGTCACACTCACTCAGACGAACAGCGTTTTATCCAGACGTGTTACGGCTCTACAGACGGATCGATCAGAACGTTCCTGGAAGAGACGAAAGAGGGGCAGAAGTGAAATGAAAGATGTTTTTTTTTTTTTTTCTTGCTCATTAGTGCTCCACAGATCTCTCAACAGACATGGAGACCACAGAGCTAATCCATCATGTTACACTGTGTTCGGGCTTTCATATCCAAATGATTTTGGCTTTTAAATGGAATTACACAAGTGCTCTGCTAGGAAGCATCTGGCCCTGTTTCAGCTCGCTCAGTAAGCCAACAGACTGGAGCATTAAAATCAATAATAAAAAAAAAAGACTTTTACTTATCACAACTTTATCTATCTACTTTTTCCAGTGTGGTTAAGACGCTATCATATTCAGTCCAAGTTACATTCGTTTTTGAAGTTGCAACAACTAATCTTTTTTACTTCAGAAACCAAAGCAGTTTTGTCCTCCACACTTCACAACTGCAGCATCCGTGATAAGAAGGAATGCCAGCTCAGCTTCCATCCTGATTACTATTCATGAACGGCATCTCTCATATTCTGCTTGTGGGCTATTACAGTATCTTCGGCTAAAACACGGCGTGGCGGAGCGCTAATGTAATTTAGCCGCCTTATTAAACCGGTAAGGCCATGCGGATTAATCCGGCGGATGGATTCTAGCCGCTCTGGGCTTGGCTCAGTAAAGATGGCACAAGAGTAATGCCGTCATTAATGAAAACTGACGACGTTTATTCCCAGCACTCTTGTGGATTCTGCGCACACGCGGGATGTGTCACTTTTCGGAATGAATTAATCATTCCGGCTGTTATTTACATTCTGCATTTCAGGGATATTTAAATTTCACTGTGAATCTCATGAACCTTGGTTTTACTCAGCTCATGTTCAAGTTGGGTGGGCACTTAATGAGAATTCACCTCAATTAGATCTCATTTGTTCCTCCTAACCACCAGGGGCAGTATGATGCTCAGAGAATAGTCCTTGTACGTCCACAAAAAGAAGCCTGAAATTTGCCGCATTTTCCCACTGCTCCTCCCTCTCCTCTCCTCAGTGACCCGGAAACCATTTCTTTGACACCATCTTACCAGCGGTCTGGATTCTGGAGACGCACACTTGCAGAAATTATTTCAGCGCTGCTGTTATGTTTTTGAACACTTCTGAACTCAGTTGTACGACTTTATAAAAGTGGCTCATGTATGTTCAGGACAGCTTATTTCAACCAAAGAGAATCAGCTCTCAGTAGCAGTAATGCTAACCAATCAGCTCTCAGTAGCAGTAATGCTAACCAATCAGCACTCAGTAGCAGTAATGATAACCAATCAGCTCTCAGTAGCAGTAATGATAACCAATCAGCACTCAGTAGCAGTAATGCCAACCAATCAGCTCTCAGTAGCAGTAGTGCTAACCAATCAGCTCTCAGTAGCAGTAACGCTAACCAATCAGCTCTCAGTAGCAATAATGCTAACCAATCAGCTCTCAGTAGCAGTAATGCTAACCAATCAGCACTCAGTAGCAATAATGATAACCAATCAGCACTCAGTAGCAGTAATGCCAACCAATCAGCTCTCAGTAGCAGTAGTGCTAACCAATCAGCTCTCAGTAGCAGTAATGCTAACCAATCAGCACTCAGTAGCAGTAATGCCAACCAATCAGCTCTCAGTAGCAGTAGTGCTAACCAATCAGCTCTCAGTAGCAATAATGCTAACCAATCAGCTCTCAGTAGCAGTAGTGCTAACCAATCAGCTCTCAGTAGCAATAATGCTAACCAATCAGCTCTCAGTAGCAGTAGTGCTAACCAATCAGCTCTCATTAGCAATAATGCTAACCAATCAGCTCTCAGTAGCAATAATGCTAACCAATCAGCACTCAGTAGCAATAATTCTAACCAATCAGCACTCAGTAGCAGTAATGCTAACCAATCAGCTCTCATTAGCAATAATGCTAACCAATCAGCACTCAGTAGCAATAATGCTAACCAATCAGCTCTCATTAGCAATAATGCTAACCTATCAGCACTCAGTAGCAGTGATGCTAACCAATCAGCTCTCATTAGCAATAATGCTAACCAATCAGCTCTCAGTAGCAGTAATGCTAATCAATCAGCTCTCAGTAGCAATAATGCTAACCAATCAGCTCTCAGTAGCAATAATGCTAACCAATCAGCTCTCAGTAGCAATAATGCTAACCAATCAGCTCTCAGTAGCAATAATGCTAACCAATCAGCTCTCAGTAGCAGTAATGCTAATCAATCAGCTCTCAGTAGCAGTAGTGCTAACCAATCAGCTCTCAGTAGCAGTAATGCTAATCAATCAGCTCTCAGTAGCAGTAATGCCAACCAATCAGCTCTCAGTAGCAATAATTCTAACCAATCAGCACTCAGTAGCAGTAACACTAACCAATCAGCTCTCAGTAGCAGTAACTCTAACCAATCAGCTCTCAGTAGCAGTAACTCTAATCAATCAGCTCTCAGTAGCAGTAACTCTAACCAATCAGCTCTCAGTAGCATTAGTGCTAACCAATCAGCTCTCAGTAGCAGTAATGCTAATCAATCAGCTCTCAGTAGCAGTAACTCTAACCAATCAGCTCTCAGTAGCAGTAATGCTAATCAATCAGCTCTCAGTAGCAGTAACTCCAACCAATCAGCTCTCAGTAGCAGTAATGCCAACCAATCAGCTCTCAGTAGAAATAATCCCAACCAATCGTCTCTCAGTAGCAGTAATGCTAACCAATCAGCTCTCAGTAGCAGTAACGCCAACCAATCAGCTCTCAGTAGCAGTGACTGCAACCAACTCAACCTACACCATCCCCTCTTATTACCTTTGTGTGTTTATGTTCATTAAAACTCATCAAACTGTACATAACAGCGATGTTGGTGAATAATGAGGAGTCAGAAGTGAACATGTGGCTGTTTATTAGGAGGAATAATGTTAGCGTGGCTCACACACCAGCGAAAGCCTTGGGAAATGAAAACACAGCAGGGAGTGCTCTCACAGAATTCTTAACTTCCAGTTCATCCTACTTCAGTTTTGACCTTTCCTAACACTTGTGATGGCTGCCATCACTTGCATTTTTTTGTTTTGATTATGTTTACATTTCAGCTGGGAGCATATGGTCAGTTGCTTGGTAACAGACAGGATTGATTATTAACCTTAACAGAGTAGTTTAGACATTTTGAGACAACGAGACAATATAGTCCTCTAGGATGGAATCCTTTCTCCTCTTGCTGCCTTTTATGTAACTGTGACAGACGCACTCATCTATAACGACTCATACAGAGTCTCAAAGGCTTCATATAGAGAGAAAAGCAAAGGGGAAGTGTGTGAGCTTTGAGTTGGCTAAGCTAATAAGCATTCAAAAGTTAAAGCATTTGTAAAACACTGCTGGCTGATCATTCGACTGGGTATATACACTAATGTCAGGTAGCTGATGTTGCTAGTCCAGTTTGTTAGAGCAATGCTTGGTAGTTTGGTGGTTGCTAAGGGGTTGCTAGGCTGTTGCTGTGCTATCCCAAGTGGTTGCTAAGAGTTTGCTAGACTAAGGTGACCAGATTTCTGTAATGAAGACCAGACACATTCAAAGTTCACCGGTCAATCTGAAAATATCCAGTGTTTTTGGCTATGAAAAAAAGAAGGAGGGCAGCTTAACATTAGTGGACATTTATTTTCTCTGCCTGCAGAAAGAACACATGATGAACGCAACTCATACACAGCAGTGAGGAAAAACATTCCAAAAACACACACGCCAATTTTTTATCTGCACAAGAACATAACCCATACTTTGTATTGTCAGGACATTATTCTGCTGTCCCAGGTAGTTGCTAAGTTGCTACTAGGCCATTGCTATTGAACCCCAGGTGGTTGCTAGGGTGTTGCTTTGCTATTCCAGATGGTTGCTCTGGGGCTGCCAGCCCTTTGTTCTTGTATCGCAGGTGGTTGCTAAGGTGTTGCCAGGCCCTTGCTCTGCTATCCCAGATGGTTGCTAAGGTATTGCCAGGCCTTTGCTATTGTATACCACGTGGTTGCTAAGATGTTGCCAGACCATGTTGATCCACCACCCAAATAGTACCTGCTCTGTGAAGGTCCATGGGGGTCCTGACCACTGAAGAACAGGGTAACAGAGTATCAGAGAAACAGATGGACTACAGTCTGTAACTGTAGAACTACAGAGTGCAGCTATACAGTAAGTGGAGCTGATAAAGTGGACAGTGAGCACAGAAACAAGGAGGTGGTCATCATGTTAGGCCTGATCACTGTATGCTGACTACATTTAAGATGTTTACACATGATATCATTTTTTACAGTGTGCATACGTCTAATGCCTATGAGGTGTGAGAGGTGTCTTTTGTGACATTTGTGGCAGCAATTTCTACGCATTCCTATGGAGGACAAAACGTCTTGAAACAAATTTTGCGCAACAACTGTACGTCTGATTGGTTTAAAAAGCAGAAGCCGCCCGTTTAAAGCCAGGATCTATGATCCTGCCAAGTTTGGTGGTTGTGGCTTGCAACTTTTAGAATAACAGTGTTGCAAATGTTCAACCACGCGATAAGAAGAAAACAAAGAGCCATCTCAAATTAAGCACCTTAAACTGAAATTTAAAAGTGTTTCAAATATGCCAGTGGAATTAGCTGGTTAATGCAAAGCTGTGTTCATCCCACATGAACCAGATTTGTTGAATGTCTTTGGATTATTTATTGGGGACTGAAAGAAGATATTACAGCAAACGCTTCATCTGTTGCTCCCAGAATTATTACCATAGCATCAATATATTATAGCAGTGTTTCCAGGTTCTGCTGGAATCTTTTGCCCCTGTACTGCGCATTTTAGTGTTTTCCAGCTAATACATAACCCAGCTCGGTTTCATCTCAATAGCTAATCATCAGGCTGTTGCAAAGCTGAATCAGATGTATTACTGCAGGGAACACATCGCATGGGCAATTAGGAACCAGGGCTGAGGAGCTCTGCACTGGAGAAACCACACATAACCTCAGAATACATTCACAAATGTGAACTAAACCAAATACCAACAAAGAACCTCTGAATCTGTGAGGCATATGGGCACAACACTTTCATACGTGAAACCTGCTGTAATAGCAGTCATGCCCTACACATGTTCCTGACCTTGGTGGGGGGGTGGTGGTTCACTGGGCTTGCTATTCTGATTACTTGCCTGCATTTCTGACAGCACTGCATTGATGAAGCAGACATGCACAAAAGCTTTGAGAGCCCCCCAGAGTGCAGTGGCTGCCGTTTAGGATCATAAATTGTTTGTTGTGACTGCAACAATAAGTGTGCCTACATGCACTTAATAATTCAGTCCTAATCAGATCTCCACAGTTATCCGATTATCATGTAAACTGCATACTCCGATTTCCTAGGTTGGAATAAAGTCTAAGAGAACTGGCTTTCAGCTCAGTAATCAGATTTCTCGGTGCTGTAGACTCTTACTCTGATTTCTTTCGGATTTCTTAGTCTGCGCATGAGTGAAGACAGACGGTGGTACCGGAAATAAGCAAGCAGCGTTACTGCGAGGCGCAGCAAAACACTTCTGGGGTGACAATGAAACTAAACGCATGCTTGATGAAATGAAGGATGAAATGATGTCTTCTAGATGATGTATGTTCCTATTTTTCAGGTAAAGTGGCGCAATGTTTAAAAAAAGGCCGCAGCATGAAGTTTGAGTTTTATGTTACGTTTAGGTTGTTTTCTTCTGTGGGTTTATCGGCTGAAATCTGATTACTGTCTGACTCGTGTAGACCTGAAGTTTCCCCCTGATCTGATTACTCAAGCGCATGTAAACGTGTTGATCAGATTACTGACAAAATCTGATTTTCTGCAGTTATGGACATAAAAACTGTGGCTCCGAAAGCGGTCTGATTTTTGTTGAAAGGACAAGTCGGCTCTTCTTACCATTTGGGCTGCCGCCTTCTCACCTAGAGGATTCCCCTGTGGTATTCGGAGATATTGAGGTTTGTGACTGTCCACCAGTACGTCTATGATTACTGGAATTGTGACACATCTTTGTTATTACAGCTGTGTGCTTAAATATTTAGTCTAAATATGTATTCCAAATTAAGGCTCTCCAGTCATGCTTTGATGGCAGGCTTATGAAAAAGTGTAGGAACTAATTCAGAAAGAGGAGCTGCAGGCGTGTTTCCTTAGCTGTCCTGGGTGCAGCTGCTCCGACTGGATCTCCCTTTGGCAGCCTCCCTCAGTACCCTAGCTGGCTCCCTCTGGCTCCTCTCTTTACAAGTCTTTACTTGTGGCAGTTGGCGACAGGCGACATTTAACTACTATAATAAGAAAAAGTGTAATCTTAGCTTTTCTAGATGTAACTGGCTTTAGACTTCTCTAGCATAGCGTGAGTGAGGCAGCCTTACAGAAGCCTTCATGTACAATCTTTCCCTTTTCATTCTGTTGGCTGTGTGATTATAGGAAGTGGTGCTGGATATTTTAGCACACGGATGGAGAGAAAGACGGCATTAGCCTCCCAGTAAGGAACAGACGTTCAGTTGTTACTCTGGTTATGAAGCTAATATTGTCAACATGGGTCAACTCCATCCTCTGGGACTGGACTGCCGTCTCAAACCAGTGTTTGTTCTAACATCTTACTTACCTGCCTTATTACCCCACTGACCCCTTTCTCTGGCACTATACACCCTTTAACTGCTGCTGCACTCAGCACTTTAACTTTAGACTCATACTTTGCACAATGTAAGGTTTACAGGTCTGACTGTGTGTGTGTGTGTGTGTGTGTGTGTGTGTGTGTGTGTGTGTGTGTGTGTGTGTGTGTGTGTGTGTGTGTGTGTGAGTGAGAGAGAGATGGTAAGAATGCATGTTTTATTCTATTTTATTTTATCTTGTTACATTTTATATTTGGGTGGCACGGTGACGCGGTGGGTAGCGCTGTCGCCTCACAGCGAGGAGGGCCTGGGTTCGATTCCCCGGCCGGGTAACCAGGGTCCTCTCTGTGTGGGGTCTGCATGTTCTCCCCGTGTCTGCGTGGGTTTCCTCCGGGTTCTCTGGTTTCCTCCCACAGTCCAAAGACATGCAGTCAGTCCCGTTTAAAGCCAGGATCTATGATCCTGCCAAGTTTGGTGGTTGTGGCTTGAAACTTTTAGAATAACAGTGTTGCAAATTTTCAACCACGCGATAAGAAGAAAACAAAGAGCCATCTCAAATTAAGCACCTTAAACTGAAATTTAAAAGTGTTTCAAATATGCCAGTGGAATTAGCTGGTTAATGCAAAGCTGTGTTCATCCCACATGAACCAGATTTGTTGAATGTCTTTGGATTATTTATTGGGGACTGAAAGAAGATATTACAGCAAACGCTTCATCTGTTGCTCCCAGAATTATTACCATAGCATCAATATATTATAGCAGTGTTTCCAGGTTCTGCTGGAATCTTTTGCCCCTGTACTGCGCATTTTAGTGTTTTCCAGCTAATACATAACCCAGCTCGGTTTCATCTCATCTCAAAGGGATTGGACGTGCTAAACTGCCCCTAGTTGTGAGTGACTGTCTGTGTCTGTGTCTGTCTGTCTGCCCTGCGATGGACTGGCGACCTGTCGAGGGTGTATCCTGCCTTCCACCCGATGACCACTGGGATAGGCTCCAGCACCCCCCCCGCGACCCTGACGTAGAAGCGGCTTGGAAAATGGATGGATATTTTATATTTATCTTATTCTCTACATGTGACCATCTGTCTGATACTGTGATCTGTGAGCTCCTGTATCCAAAACCAAATTCCTTGTATCCCTGGCCAATAAAGCTCGATTCTGATTCCGATTCTGTGGTGTTAAAAAAAGTTTTTTTTGCTTCCACATAAAATGCATTTGCCTCTTTTAGAGCTGGTGAAACGCCGGGCGAAGTGAAGCTTAGTTTTACCCAGAGATGTTTTCATGGGAAATGAGGGGCAGGCATGGATCAGGTCCAAGAATGACATTCTTCTAATGTTGGCTAGCCAGCACATAACGTTCCCCACAGGCTGCATTCACAGTCCAGCTGACCTACGTTTGTTTTTTTCCCCACTTGTTCTGATGCTAGCAAACACAATGACCTCTCCTACAGGGGTTAGTGAAGCTCCACACTGCACAGGCTAGAGAGGGGAAAAAGCTCTAATCATGCTGGTGTTGTTGCAGAACTGACACAGCTGATGCTGGGCCAAGGTTGTTTATTGGAATAATTTACTGAACTGTCCAAGTCTTAAGACATGTTTGTTTGCAGTTTTGCACTGGAGCTACAAAGCTAATGTAGCTAACAAGTAATGGAAGTATATAGCCCACCAATTAGCGTCGTCTAAATCAGACAGACACTCATCTCAAACCAGCGGTGCAGCCGGAATTTCATTTTTCAGGCCTGGTTACAGGTTGAGGGGGACAGCTAGGAAGCATTATGTCCCAGAGACATTGCTATAGTTAGGCCTACGTCACTATAGCTTCCATAACCAGAGCCAAAAAAAAGTTAAATGGATGAATAATAGTGTAAATGTTTGAGGGGGGTGGGTGTTTATAAGGATTGATGCTGTGACGCAGGATAATATGACTAAAAAGTTTCAAAACTGCCTTCATAGCAGTGGCAAACTGACTTTTATGGCCATAAATTTCAAAACTTGGTTAAAACATCAGGAAAAAACCCATTTCAATGATAAAGCTAACTTATAGCATCCCTGAGATTCTAGTAATTTTGTTAGCGCTGAGCTAATCGCAGTTCACATGAACACTTTCTAAAAAGGCTGGAATTAGTTTCTTATTCTAATTTTCTGTCCAACTCTGTCCCTGTTACATTCTAGCATATTTAGGCACTAGATCGTAACTGCCATTTAAGGTGGATCAGAAAATGCATTGTAACTGCTGCACCATTTAAGGTGGGACGGAAATTTTAAAAAGCCCATTCTAGATTAAACACAGACATTTGAAGCTTCTAAAAGACAGTGTCATGTTTAGCTCAAAGCCTTTAAGAGATGAATTTGCCTATAGCTTGTAGTGGCTTCACAGTGAAGAGGAGCTGCCGCCGCTGCTGTTTTCCATTTGTAACGACCCACTGATTAGACTGCCGTTCATATTCACAGTCAGTGACCTATCTAGAACTTCTAGAAAATCTAGATTGATGCACGTTCTCATGGAACTGGTTACACCTATTCGAAACCAACACCAAAAAATCACTTTGTAATTATGCTGATGGGTCAGCTATCGAATTAGGACTTCTTTTTAGCTCCTGAAGTCCTAACCAATAGGAGAGCTGGCTTAGCTGTATGTGCCTAGATACCACAGAGAAAGACCATTCCTGATTGGTCAATTTTCTGGTGAGGATATTAATAATTTAACCCTATTGTTCCCATCCAAAACTCAACAACGAAACCATAGTAGCGCTGTAAAAATTGCAGAGTCTGAATAGATTCTATGTAATATAAATTAGCTAAGAATTTCACACATGCATTTTTTTAGTTCCCAGAAATGATTAGGCCTTTCTCTGAAGGCGTAGAAGGCCCAGGGTGTTACATCATTCAAGGAAATGAATGCAAACTGTTCATAACATTTCCAGTCAACAGCATTTCTATATAACCTTACCTTAAAAAACTTAAATGAATAATATTTA
Source organism: Pygocentrus nattereri (assembly GCF_015220715.1). Taxonomy (NCBI): domain Eukaryota; kingdom Metazoa; phylum Chordata; class Actinopteri; order Characiformes; family Serrasalmidae; genus Pygocentrus; species Pygocentrus nattereri. Next base: position 5,282,714 of record NC_051213.1, read on the forward strand.
CCAGTGGTTGGGAAGATGGTATCAGTGGTCAACTCTTTATTATACGCACCAATGCATTTTTAAAATATGTAAGTTTCAAGTCAGAAATTTTCTGGGATGCATTAGATTTGAAAGGTTTAGTGTGAGACCATGACATCCAGCCCCAGTGCACAAGACATGATGGGTATGTAACAACTGACTGCATACCACCTATATTTCCCTACGCTAGGAATAAGTATGCTTTTCTCATCATTTTATCAGAGGACTGATCAAAGGGGCTGGCTTCCATGTAAAGTGACCTCACATCACTGTGGCCTTGACATTTTTCCATTTATTTGTCCGTTTTTAAAAATAACGTAATTTTTGAAATTTCAGGTAAATTTGCTTATATTTCTCCATGATGTATCACTCTTCAGCAGTGTCATTGAGGCCAAATACCAGACAATTCTACCAGCTTGGCCACTTCTCACCCAAAACCCACCTCTGACAATGATTCCCTTCACAGGTGAGTTTTCGGAGCAAGGCTTTACAGCTGTGCTCTTTGAAAGCAAAGCAAGCCTTTGATGCAGGACACAGACAGCTGAGACAAGGGAGACAAGATATGGCTAATTAAAGCTGATCATCTCAAACAGAGGACGCAGAGGAGGGAGTGAACTAGAGAACTCAGGCTGTGCCTGAAACCATGGAATGCACACTATATTTCCAAAAGTTTTCACTCACCCATCCAAATCATTGAATTCAGGTGTTCCAATCACTTGCATGGCCACAGGTGTATAAAGCCGAGCCCCTAGGCCTGCAGACTGCTTCTACAGACATTAGTGAAAGAATGGGTCGCTCTCAGGAGCTCAGTGAATTCCAGCGTGGTGCCGTGATCGGACGCCACCTGTGCAGCAAGTCCAGTCGTGAAATTTCCTCACTACTAAATATTCCACAGTCAACTGTCAGTGGGATTATAACAAAGTGGAAGCGATTGGGAACGACAGCAACTCAGCCACGAAGTGGTCGGCCACGTAAAATGACAGAGCGGTCAGCGGATGCTGAGGGTCATAGTGAGAAGAGGTCACCAACTTTCTGCAGAGTCAATCACTACAGACCTCCAAACTTCATGTGGCCTTCAGATCAGCTCAAGAACAGCGTAGAGAGCTTCATGGAATGGGTTTCCATGGCCGAGCAGCTGCATCCAAGCCTTACATCACCAAGCGCAGTGCAAAGCGTGGAATGCAGTGGTGTAAAGCGCCGCCACTGGACTCTAGAGCAGTAGAGACGTGTTCTCTGGAGTGACCAATGACACTTCTCCATCTGGCAATTCAATGGAGACGGTACTTGTCTGACTGCATTGTGCCGAGTGTAAAGTTTGGTGGAGGGGGGATCATGGTGTGGGGTGTTTTTCAGGAGTTGGGCTCGGCCCCTTAGTTCCAGTGAAAGGAACTCTTAAAGCTTCAGCACCAAGAGATTTTGGACAATTTCATGCTCCAACTTTGTGGGACAGTTTGGGGACGACCCCTTCCTGTTCCAACATGACTGCGCACCAGTGCACAAAGCAGGTCCATGAAGACGTGGATGAGCCAGTTTGGTGTGGAAGAACTTGACTGGCCTGCACATTTGCAAATTTGAATATGCTCTCTTGTAGATGATGTTTTATCTAATTTTCAGATAGAAAATCAGCAAAATGTAATTTGTTTATTAACACCTGAATCTTTGGTGAAACGAATCAGCTATTTGCCAGATTCTTGTTCAGATTTTCCTGTTCCACCTTAAATGTGCAGCAGTTCAGTCGCTCTCAGGAGCTCCGTGAATTCCAGCATGGTGATAGCATGCCACCTGTGCAACAACTCCAGTCCTCAAATTTCCTAAATATTCCACAGTCAAGTGTCAGTGGGATTATAACAAAGTGGAAGTGATTGGGAACGACAGCAACTCAGCCACGAAGTGGTCGGCCGCGTAAAATGGCAGAGCGGGTCAGCGGATGCTGAGGGGCATAGTGCGCAGAGGTCGCCCACTGACCTCAACCCCATAGAACACCTTTAAGATGAATTAGAGCAGAGACAGTCCAGGCCTTCTCGTCCGACATCAGTGTCTGACCTCACAAATGCGCTTCTGGAAGAACGGTCAAAAATTCCCATAAACACTCCTAACCCTTGTGGAAAGCCTTCCCAGAAGAGTTGAAGCTGTTATAGCTGCAAAGGGTGGGCCGACATCATATAAAACTTTTGGCAATATAGTGTATATTCACTATATGGAGCACTTTTTTTGGAGTGTGCACTTTTGTAATGGTTTGAGTGTCCAGGACACTCGTAAAAGATCACAATGCAATGCGTTAAGTAGTGTACAAACAATTTACCCTAGTGGACTAACATCATACAAAATTGCTTACTTCTCTTGCAAATTCTGTTTCTGTTCTATATAGTGCACCAAATTAGAGAACAGAGATTAAGGGACCAATTCAGTTCCCTATAATAGTGTTCTATATAGCCTTCCATTGATTGGAGAATAATATCTGTTCCCTGTGTTAGTGTTTTATATATGTACTGTTTACAATTAGGGAAGAGTAATTGGGGACCATTTCCTTGTAATAGTGTTTGTCACTCAATCTGTCTGTTTCTATCTTTTCTTCTTATGTAGCTCCGTTTATCTGTGTGTCTGTGTTGGATGCCTCTGCAGTATCTCTCCCTCTCTGCAATTATTCTTTATTAAGGGCAGGACGGGGGGGTGTCCTTCGATTTAAGACGCCGGCTGCTTTGCAGTCCAACGTAACGGGAAATTGAAGATTTCATTGACGTGACACGAAGGGTCAAACCCAGCAACAAGGGGCCCACTCAGAGAAGACCATTAAAGTCAATGTTTGCTCCATCTACGTCCCTTGTACCAGCAGAGAGAGAGAGAGAGAGAGAGAGAGAGAGAGAGAGAGAGAGAGAGAGAGAGAGAGAGAGAGAGAGAGAGAGACAGACAGAGAGAGAGAGACAGACAGAGAGAGAGAGACAGACAGAGAGAGAGAGAGAGAGAGAGAGAGAGAGAGAGAGAGAGAGAGAGAGAGAGAGAGAGAGAGAGAGAGAGAGAGAGAGAGAGAGAGAGAGAGAGAGAGAGAGGATGGTTAGCACTCTCTCTCTTTCTTTCTCTCCTGCTTTTCAATTACACACAAATACAAAATACACAAACACACATGAGTGACTTGCATGCATTAACTAACTGTAGTCTGACCACTACTCCTTTACTTGGTCAGCATTTTTTGGACACAGGGGTCACAATACAGGAACAGAGCAGATCTCACAGTCAGCAACAATCAATAGTCCGGAAGTTCACTGCTTAGATCAGCAATGACTAATTCCTGACGTGTGGTCTTGGTACTTCGACCCAGTGTTGCCCAGCAAACACCACAAAACAAGCCAAAACTTTTCCCGCTGTTAAAAAAAGTAATGATAAAGCAAAGTAGTGTGACTGGGAGAACGTGCTAGAACACTGCGAGTGGGTGGAGAATGCTCTATATGGGTATGGATGAGTAAAGCATTGTAGAACATTGAATGAGGAGAAATGTTCTAGAAACAGTCTGAACGGGAAGAACAACATGCTTGAGGGAGATTCTATTCTAGAAGTATGAGAACATTTTAGAAGAATGTGAAAGGTAAGTGCCACCTAGAACAGTGTAGACAAGTAAGAACATTCTAGAACAGTGTGAATGGAGGAGCAGATTCTACAAATTTATGAAAGAGAACATTCTAAACCAATGTGAACGAGGAGAACATTCTAGAACAGCGCAGACAGTGAAGAACATTCTAGAAGAGTGCGAATGAGGAGAACATTCTAGAACAGCGTGCACAGGGAAGAACATTCCAGAAGAGTGCAAATGAGGAGAACATTCTAGAACAGCGTGGGCAGGGAAGAACATTCCAGAAGAGTGTAAATTGGGAGAACATTTTAGAAAGCTTTGGTCAAACTTGGGTATAACACTAACTTCAGACCCCCTGAAGCCTCATGTGTGTTTTCCATGAACCTGGAATCTCAAAGCACATTGTCCTTATATTCATATCACACTACACTGTTCCTATAATGTAGACATTTCAGGATTACATACATTTCTTGCCAAATAAGAGGTCACGTACCTCATAGTCTCACACTGTGGAATTCTAGATAAGTTAGCGTTGACACTCCCATGTGACAAACTGAAAGTGGCAGGCAGAAAGAGGTTCTGCTGCTGGTTTTGAGCCAACCTATGGATGCAATCCAGCGACAGGTTAACGATTTACACATGTTGTGCACAGCAGCATATAAATTATTTGGAGATCATCAAGAGCACTTTTTTTGACAAGAGGAGAGGCCTTGTGCAAAGTTCTCATCCATGTAAGTGAATATGAGAACTTTCTAGAAGAGAGTGAACGGAGAACAAGATTCTTGTGGAGTGAGCGTGGAGATCGTTCTGGAAGAGAGTGAGTGAGGAGAACATTTTAGTAGAGTGAAAATGGAGAACAACTATCATGGAGCAAGAATAGAAAATGCTCTGGAAGAGAGTGAATGGAGTAGAGTGGGAGTGGAGAACGTTCTGGAAGAGTGTGAATGGAAGTCAATATTTCAGTATAGTGAGGAAGGCAAACATTCTCTGTCCATCCATCCAACCATCCATCCGAGTTTGTTAAAAAATAAATAAATAAATAAATAAATAAATAAATAAATACAGACGTGTTGTGAAACATTGTGCTGATTGGCCAGAGATAAGTACAATAAACAGTACACAACAACTAAGGCTAAAATAAATAAATATATAAATATTACAACCACCTGTGATAAATTATGAGGGCTCACGTGACGTGAAATGAACCAAAGAGTGAATGATGGACTGTAATGCTTAGGAAACACCACTTTACATTCCCTGATCCCTTTTCTCGAAGGTGAAGACAAGAGGGCTGTCTGAGAGCATCAGGAGTGCGATTATCTCCAAACACAAGAACGGTAAAGGGTACAAGGCAGTCTCCAAAGCCCTTGACCTCTCTGGTTCAACAGTCTGTAATGCAATCAAGACGTTTATTGCTCATGGAACTGTCAAGAACCTCCTAGGATGTGAGTCAGAGAGACCTGGAGCATGTACTATATGCTGCACAGTAAACCAAGAAAGACTACATGGGTCATGGGTGAAGGTCAAGAAAGACTCCTTGCTTCATTGCTAAAAGAAAAGCATAAGCGCCACAACGTTTCTGGACAAATCACAATCTTTTCGGGCCACAATTATTGGCACCCCTTCATTTAATGCTTTGTGCAGCCTCCCGCTGATCACAGTTTTCCTCCTATAACACTTCACAAGACTGGAGAACACATGGTGAAGGCTCTGAGACCACTCCTCCCTACAGAACCTTTCCAGATCCTTCAGATTCACTCTATGGACTCTCCTGCTTAGCTCATGCTACAGGTAGGTCAGGGGACAAACCCTGATTCTAAGATCCGTGAACCACTTTTGTGTAGATTTTTAGGCATGTTTTGGATCATTGTCATGCTGGAAGATCTAAACTATGGACCAGTTTAAGCCTCCTGGCTGAGTTAGTCAGGTTCAGGTGACTAGTCAGGCAGTCAGGTTTTGATACACACACACACACACACACACACACACACACACACACACACACACACACACACACACAACTATATATACACAGATCAGGCATAACATCATGTCCACCTCCTTGTTTCTGCGCTCATTGTCCATCTTATCAGCTCCACTTACTGTATAGCTGCACTCTGTAGTTCTACAGTTACAGACTGTAGTCCATCTGTTTCTCTGATACTCTGTTACCCTGTTCTTCAGTGGTCAGGACCCCCATGGACCCTCACAGAGCAGGTACTATTTGGGTGGTGGATCATTCTCAGCACTGCAGTAACGCTGACGTGGTGGTGGTGTGTTAGTATGTGTTGCGCTGGTCTGAGCTTTTGAATGTTAGTGTTGATACAAGGTGGGTGTTTTAATAAGATAACCGGTGAACATATACTGAAGGAAATCAAATGGACAGCCAGTTGTGATGGATCAGCCTGGCCTAAAGTCCAGATTTTGTTGCCAGGTTTTGTTTCCAGTCCCTTCCCAGCAAAGCTCATCAGTAGGATTGGCCAATAATACATGCTGAGTTGTATCATTAACACTGCAAAGACAGAATTTAGGCCTTGTGGTCTAAACTGGGTTCTGTCACCTACCTTATATGCTAAACTCGTACTAAGCCTCTGCAGGGCTTGTAACTGGGGTACAACAGCTGCTCCACAGTCTCAAATAAACAAATATCCTGCGGTAATACAGCAGTCTGGAACCTTCACCCCGAAGACTTCAAGTAAACACATTAATAAGCTCGCTGCATTGATTTCATCTGCTGAGAAATTAATAACAGCCACTGATGGGCTTTTCCATTCAAGCAAAGTCTGAGCGTTTTGGAAAATGTTCCGTGACTCGGTAATTACTTTTCTTTTAACGTATGAACCTGAAATTAATCAAGTTTGCTGTATACAAACAAAAAAGGAAGGGGGGGGGGAGGCAGCACACTAATAAACAAGGTTTATTCCTCTTCTCTGCTCATAACGGAAATCCACAGCGCATAATGAAAAAATACTAAAACATGAGAGATGATATGAACAGGCCAAGATGCTTCATGGGTATTAAAAAGAGACAGACTGCCCTCTCAGAGCTGCCTGCACCACACTTTATTTCAAGGACTGGCAATCGTCTCACTGTGTCAAATCATCTGCAGCTTCAGAGTCGTTCGGCTGGAGATACAGGCAATAGAAAAGGGGGTGTCAGGGGTCTGTGCACTGAGCTATGTGGAAAAGATGCTGCTTTATCCTTGAATTGTAACATCTATAATACACTAATGAGCTGTGCAGCGTGTAGGACGTATTCCAAATACTTGTGTTCCGCAGATTTTTCTTCTGAAAGAGGGCTTAAATGTGTGTTTGCACTCGTTCTCTGCTCTCCTGAGATTTCGGTTGTTGGATAAGTGCATTGTGGGTACAGAGAGAACTAGTAGCAATGCCATGGTAACTGCAGGCTGCAGCTGAGCTGGGACTTGTGTGGTGAAAGCAGAAGGAAGATTCAGAGTAAACCCAAATGTGTTCATTGCAAAAATATGTGTAGCAGTGCTACTGATGTTTCTCCAGTAACTTCTGGAACAGTGATGCCGAGAATATCAGGAATAAAAGCTCAGCAGATGATTTTTTACATTTAAAACAAAGTTTTTCAAACTTTTATATGCTTAGCAGACATTTTTTAAAAGAAATAAAGGTTCCAAAAGGGCACAATAGCTGATGAGAACCGTTTTGGTTTAATGGGTGGTTCAACTGGAGAACAATTTTTAAAATAGAGTTTAAAGAACCTTCACATAATATACAGAGGTGCTTGTAAGTTTGAGTACCCTTTAGAATTTTCTATACTTCATGAATTCAACCTAAAACTTCACCAGATTTTCACAGTCACACAAATTTTCAAGTTCTAATAGTAGATAGAGAAAACCAAATTAAACAAAAGAGACAAAATCACTTGATTTTAAATTTAAAATTTAAATGACTTGGTCATTTATTTATTGAGGATAATGATTTGGTATTACAAATCTGTGAGAGGCAAAAGTATGTGAACCTTTGCTTTCAGTGATTTGATTCAGGTGCTTCCACAACATTTCTACCTGACCTGGCCTTTCCAAAACATTAGCTTTATTCTTCTTTGGTAGAACGACTTGTGTGCTTAGGGTCGTTGTCTTACTTCATGACCCATGTTCTCTTAAGGGTCAATTCACAAACAGATGTCCTGACAATTTCCTTTAGAACATGTTCTTTTAGACTTCACTGTTCCATCAATTCTTGTTAAGCTGTCCTAGCCCAGATTCAGCCAAACAGGCCCAAACCATAATACTACCACCACCATGTTTCACAGATTTGATGAGGATTTTGTGCTGGAATGCTGCGTTTTCCATTCTCCAAATCTAACGCTTCTCATTTAAACCATAAAGATCTATTTTGGACCCATCTGTTCACATTATATATTTTTCTATTTGCCTTCTGTCTTGTCTATGTGAGCTTTGGAAACTGCAGACAGACATCAATGTCCTTTTTGGAGAGCAGTGGCATTCTCCTCACATCCCTGCCATTCACACCATTGTTCTTTAGTGTTCTCCTGATGGTGGACTCATGAATAGAAACCTTGTGAGACGGGACTTTAGTTGCTTAGAAGTTACTCTGGGTTCCTTTGTGGCTTCATGGACTATTACACTCCCTGCTCTTGGTTTGATCTTTGTTGGTCTACCACTCCTGCGGAGCATAACAGTGGACTTGAATTTCCACCATTTGTACGACAATTTGTCTGACTGTGGATGGTGGAGTCCACACTCTATAGAGATGGTTATGTACCTTTTTCCAGCCTGATGAGCATTAACAACTCTAAATAAAAGGGTGGTCATCACACCTGATTGCCCTCCCATTGATTGAAAATACCTAACTCTAATTTCACCTTCAAATTATCTGGTAACCCTAAAAGTTCACATACTTTTGCCCTTGTATGTAACATTGACTCATTTTCCTCGGTAAATAAATGACCAAGTTTAATATTTTGTCTAATTTGTTAAATTTGATTCCCTTTTTCTGCTACTATTAAAATTCTGATCATCTCAAAAATCATCTCAAAAAAGTTGAGACAGGAGCAACGAAAGGCTGGAAAAGTAAGTGGTACTTACAAAAAACAGCTGGAGGAGCAATTTGGAACTAATTCACATGACTCAGTATAGAAAGAGCATTTTAGAGAGGCAGAGTCTCTCAGAAGCAAAGATGGGCAGAGGTTCACCAAGCTGTGAAAAACTGTTGAACAATTTAAGAAAAAAATGTTCCTCAACATAAAATTGCTAAGACTTTGGATATCAGACCATGTAAAGTACATAATATCATCACAAGATTCAGAGAATCTAGAGAAATCCCTGTGTGTAAGGGACAAGGCCAAAGGATGTTCATGTTCATGTTCAATTGGATGTTCATGATCTTTGGGCCCTGCATTAAAAACAGGCCTGATTCTGTACTGGAAATCACTGCATGGGCTCAGGAACACTTGCAGAAATTGTCTGTGAACACAGTTCACTGTGCGATCCACAAATGCAAGTTAAAGTTGTGTCATGCAAAGAAGAAGAGATGTCAAGAAATCCAGAAAACGCTGCCAGAAACGCTGCCGTCTTCTCTGGGCCAAAGCTCATGTAAGATGGACCGAGGCAAAACTGTTATGTGGTCAGCTTAATAAAAATTTGAAATTCTTTTTGGAAACCACAGACGCCATGTTCTGCAGACTCAGGAGGAGAGGAACTATTCAGCTTGTTATCAGTTCAAAAGCCTGCATCTCTGATGGTCTGGGGCTGCATTAGTGCCTATGGCATGGACAGCTTACACATCTGGAAAGGCACCAACATTATGTAGAGGTTTTAGAACAACATATGCTGCCATCCAGACAGCGTCTCTTTCAGGGAAGGCCTTTCATATTTCACAAAGACAATGATAAACCACATACTGCATCCATCACAACAGCTTAGCTTCACAGAAGAAGAGTCCAGCCTGCAGTCCAGATCTTTCACCAATAGAAAACATTTGGCGCATCATGAAATCCGGCAAAGAGGAACCAACAGCTAGAGTCCTACATTAGACAAGAAAGGGGCAATATTCCCCTCCCAAAACTCCAGCAGTTGGTCTCCTCACTCCCCAAATGAGGATGCTACACAATGGTAGAAGTGGCCCGGTCCCAACTTTTTGGAGATGCGTTGCTGCCATCACTTTCAAAATAATTTTAATATTTTAATGAATCAAATTAGTCAGATACAATTTTTCATGAAATGTTCAGGTCAGAATGTCTCGCTTTCAACATCTGATATGTGTTCTATTCTCAATAAAATATGGGTCTACATTATTTGCAAATCATTGCATATGTATTTTTTAAATAAACAAAACACACATTTACTGGGTTCCTCTCTGTGTGGAGTTTGCATGTTCTCCCCGTGTCTGCGTGGGTTTCCTCCGGGTTCTCCGGTTTCCTCCCACAGTCCAAAGACATGCAGTCAGGCCAATTGGACATGCTAAATTGCCTCTGGGTGTGAGTGTATGAGTCACTGTCTGTGTCTGTCTCTCTGCCCTGCGATGGACTGGCGACCTGTCCAGGGTGTATCCTGCCTTCCACCCGATGACTGCTGGGATAGGAGAAGTGCTTGGAAAATGGATGGATGGATGGAAAAGTCACATTTACTACCCAAATAAATAGTTAAAATAGTTCTTCTCTGGCCTAAGATAATAATACTATACTCAGTGGAGCATGCATCAAAGCACCAGTACAACAACCCAATAGCTGAGATTGGAGAATACCAAAGCAGTTGGTCATGTATTGGTTCATAGAGAACCAATATACAATCTTCCTTGCACCATTTGAAACTTGGTGGCTGCGGCTTTTCTCTGCCTGTAGAGGATCAATATATCACGGCGCTGGTCCTTATTGTAGAATAGGAGGAATCAGGAGAGCGAGCATCATAATATATTGATCTGGAACAGGCTGGCCAGCTGTAACAAGGTGAGGAGAAAGCTGGGCAGGATTATAGTGGAGCCATGGAGAGCTTATCAGCAGGCTGATGACTGTGAAAGCTCACAGAGGTCGGCACGCCCGAGGCAGCATGGGAGCAATCCAGCCAGACCAGCCAGGACTGTGCTTCCTCTCAATTCAATCCAATTTATTTCAGTTCAGCACTAATTGTACAATACCGTTTACTACATTCTCAAAAACAATGGTTCCTAAAGGGTTCTTGGCTTGGATCTATGGCTCTAGAAACCTTGCATAGTTATACAACTTACACAGTATGTGGTGGTTGTTAAAAAGGTCTGTCATGCTAATCTCATTTAGATAACCACTTCCTTAAAGAACCATCCTTTGAAAGGTTCTTTAGTGGGTTTTCTACAGAATCACTCCAAAGAACCTTTATTTTTAAGAATATATGCGGTGAAATGTTTTACTAGGTTAAATATCACTCAAATACAACTTGTGGTTGTGGTCAATGAAATCCTGTGTTATTAAAACAATCCTGTGTTTGAGGATGATGTACAGCAGAGGTCACTAACAGGTGGATCACGGTTTGATTCTGGACCTATAACCGATAAACTATAAATAATTATTTAATTTGGATGGCCTCTTTTAATCAGCATAGGATTTTTAGCCTTTATGGTAGCTTTAGCAGTCCACAAAACTCAAGACCAAGCACATGCGTTGTAAGTATAACACATGATGCTACTCAGCCAATCAGATCTGTGCATTACGATGAGCAGTGAGACTTGAGTGAGTGCTGCACACACAGTGGAGAGATGAAGAGAGAAACAGCAGTCAGAGAAGAAAGTGAGCCAGATTATTTCACATGGCGTGATAAATATAGTTGAAATATCACCGAAATTGACTTTATTTGATTTGTTATTCAGTTGTTGACTGTATAAGATGTTGATATACCTACTAGGCTACTTCAGTAAACAGTATATGGCACTGAGTCATGATGCAAGTTAGGCATTAATTCATATAGCTTAGACTAACTTATGACGATGGATCTTTGCTTGAGGAAATTTTCTCTAACTGGACCTTATTTAAATTTGAATTAAAGACGTAATGTAGATGTAGAGGAAACATATGAAAATCGACAAAACATGTAATTTAACCAGGGGTGTTTCAAGTTTTGCAAATGACTGTATATTGTCCTTCTCCTTTCCCCTCCCCTCTCTCCTTTACAGGGCAGACCTGTGTCCAGGCCGCCTTTCCTCAGAGAGAAGGCAGACAGCCAGCCAGCAACAGCCTGGAAAAGGCCAACAGCATCGAGACACTGGAACACAGGACAGAGAGAGACAGCAACTGGCACATGAACAGCACTCTGTTTACCTGAGGAGAGAAATCTCACACATGTAGATCTTCCATTAACCTTTACAAACACGCCCATGACCATGAGTAACAAAGGCATGATGTACAAATACACTATATTGCCAAAAGTATTCTCTCATCTGCCTTCACACACATATGAACTTGAGTGACATCCCATTCTTAATCGATTGGGTTTAATATGATGTCTGCCCACCCTTTGCAGCTACAACAGCTTCAACTCTTCTGGGAAGGCTTTCCACAAGGGTTAGGAGTGTGTTTATGGGAATTTCTGACCGTTCTTCCAGAAACACATTTGTGTGGTCAGACACTGATGTTGGACGAGAAGGCCTGGCTCACAGTCTCCGCTCTAATACATCCCAAAGGTGTTCTATCAGGTTGAGGTCAGGACTCTGTGCAGGCCAGTCAAGTTCTTCCACACCAAACTGGCTCATCCACGTCTTCATGGACCTGCTTTGTGCACTGGTGCTCAGTCATGTTGGAACAGGAAGGGGCCGTCCCCAAACTGTTCCCACAAAGTTGGGAGCATGAAATTGTCCAGAATCTCTTGGTGCTGAAGCTTTAAGAGTTCCTTTCACTGGAACTAAGGGGCCGAGCCCAACTCCTGAAAAACACCCCCACACCATGATCCCCCCTCCACCAAACTTTACACTCGGCACAATGCAGTCAGACAAGTACCGTCTCCATTGAATTGCCAGATGGAGAAGTGTCATTGGTCACTCCAGAGAACACGTCTCCACTGCTCTAGAGTCCAGTGGCGGCGCTTTACACCACTGAATCCACGCTTTGCATTGCGCTTGGTGATGTAAGGCTTGGATGCAGCTGCTCGGCCATGGAAACCCATTCCATGAAGCTCTGTACGCTGTTCTTGAGCTGATCTGAAGACCACTTTGTGGCTGAGTTGCTGTCGTTCCCAATCGCTTCCACTTTGTTATAATCCCACTGACACTTGACTGTGGAATATTTAGGAAATTTGAGGACTGGAGTTGTTGCACAGGTGGCATGCTATCACCATGCTGGAATTCACTGAGCTCCTGAGAGCGACTGAACTGCTGCACATTTAAGGTGGAACAGGAAAATCTGAACAAGAATCTGGCAAATAGCTGATTCGTTTCACCAAAGATTCAGGTGTTAATAAACAAATTACATTTTGCTGATTTTCTATCTGAAAATTAGATAAAACATCATCTACATCGGGCATATTCAAATTTGTCTGCTATGAAAATCTGCTGAGGTTGTGTAATTACAATTAAAAGGACTCTATAAACAATAAATAAAATATAATGCAGTACTGAGCATAGGGAATGTTTAAACAGGCCAGGCTATTAGGCAGGATGTTGAAATGTCTTGTTTTCCTCCATTTTCTGCAAAATGAAATAAATAAGGTAGGAAAGGCAGAAGAGAGAAGAGACGTGAATAATCTTGGAATCCAGCGCAAGGTGAGGCGAGCTGGAGGTAAAGGTCATAGATTCATAAGTCAACAATTTGTCTCGTTTTTGTTTTGCAACAAACTAGCATCTGAAACAACCACATCTCATTATTCTGAATTTAAAGGCCAGTTCATGTCCATCAAGACCACCGTGCCTTCAAGCCCAATATGGAGATGTGACCTCTGCTATAGGTCAGCATATGTTCATTCAAATTACGGCTACAGCCTCAGCTCTGAGATGACAGGTGAATTCCCAGAAGGCCTCGAAGCGAATTCCTCTCCAAGTCTTGGATATAACAGGGAATTTTCCTTCCAACGCAATCCTACTCCGACTCCCTGGGTGTTCTTGTACATTGTTGTAACCCATGTTAGAAGATGAGCACTGCAAATAGTCAGTGGTGGTTGAAGTACACAAATCATGTACTTGAGTTAAAGTAGAGACACTCAAAGTAAAATATTCCTCCAGTAAAAGTAGAAGTTCCTCCCTTTAGACCTCCACTTGAGTAAAAGTACTAAAGTATTTACCTTCAAATGTACTTAAGTATAAAGTAAAAGTACTAAAAGAGTAATTCTGGCTCTGATGTCCTGTTATCATTTTTATAACCAGACTGGCTTCATGACCTCATTTCAGGTGAAAGTCCTCCAGCGTCTCTCTTGGTAAACCAGTCTTTTAATAGAACGTCATTAATTAGTGACGCTGACGTCTATTAAAATGATCAGAAGCACAAAACACTGAAGGTAAACAGTTTCCATCAGGGAGAACCGAGTGGCTCTGAAATCACTTTTTACACACAAGCAAAGTTTCAGTTTCAGATTTATTTACAACTTAGTTCCAAGTTTAAGTTGAATAAAAACTGGCTTTAAACTCAGGATCACAGATGAGCTCCTTTACTATGTTGATCTGTAGGCGTCTGTTCATAAACATAAACCAGCCCAAACTCATTTACTATAAAATGAAATGGTGTTTGTAGAAATTCAGAAAAAAGCCGCGTCAGTCTCGACTGCATATGTGGACATATTTCTATATTGAGCTCTATTTACACAAAGTTAGGTTAGTTCATCATTTATGTTGAACAGACTCTCCCAAAGTTTTACGCTGCTGCGCTGATGTTGAACCGCGTGCTGCACTGGGTCGGTCTGACCAACAGGTCAAAACCAGCTCTAAACAAAGTGACCGCTGGGCCCTGATTGGTGCTCTGGCTTTGCGCTTCTTTCGTTTTGACATGTTACGTTTTTATACACACAGAAACCAAAAGGAACGACAGATTTCTCAAAATGTAGGAGGAAAAAGTCGGATATTAGACTCTGAAATGTAGTGGAGTGAAAGGAGAAAGTCCAGAATGGAGAAACTTCAGTACAGATACACCAAAAATACTAAAGTACAGAAACTCATTACATTTACTCAGTTACTCAGTTACTGTCCACCACTGCAAATAAGTGTTTCCAGCCTGTTTGTCCTCATTAGGACAAAGAAAGACTGTTTTTAAGAGTTCTTTGGAGCAATGCCGCAGAACAGAGGCCTAGGCTGGCTAATGTTTTCTCAAAGATTACTGCAGTTTATAAGTGCATTGGCTTTTTAACTGGTAGTTGTTTTAACTACTTA
>NC_051213.1:5302605-5422605 GCF_015220715.1 Pygocentrus nattereri
TATCAAGTGGAACCAATACGTACATCCACTTCTCTACCAAATTAGCCTGCAAACAAATTTTAAGTGTCATTTGTAGCATTTTTACGTTTTATTTTTATTCTTATTATTAGTATTCTTATTAATGCTTGACTTTGCTAATTAGTTTCAGCTCGTCAGCTGCAAATCATTTCTTTAGGTTCTTAATCTGTTTAGTTGTTCAAATTTAAACCCACTCCTACCTGCCAGGAGTCTGATCATACAGAAATGCCAAAGATGAAACTGGTGAATAACAAAATGCTCCTTTTAGGATTAGATTTGTGTCCAGCTTTGACGAATGACAGCCAAAGTTGCCTCTCTTTACCCTCAGAGAAAATGATGTTTGCCATTTGTGATGAAGACTGGGCTGCTCTTGCCTGATTGGCCAAGCGTAAAGCGGAGTCCGCACTTATTTGCATAAAGTTGAAATCAGCTCTTTTTTTTTTCCCACTCTGCGATGAAGGCAGTGCACCACCACCAATCAAGCACCGCGCGATGCGGTGGAGCTCCACAGTGAAATGAGTAGGATGCAAAGCAGCAAGCAGACACACTCGAGCAAAGCCCTGCAGCAATGAGTCCATGTTGGTCCCAGGTTCCCACACCACGACCCTTCCAGAGCACTGGGAATATTTACAAACTTCAGGTGAAGGCAGCCTCCCTCTTTCCAGATTAGAGAATGGACAGTTTCATTTTTAGATGGAAGCTCAGTCTGTGGGTCTCTGAACTGCATGCTCGTCTGCAGGCGTGCATTCATATGACAAAAAAAAGGAGGCATCCAGGAGCGGCCAACAGCATCTAAAGGTAAACACTGGGTGAGCTGGCATGGTAATTGGGTAATAAATCACTGCAAGGCTTGGCGAATCAGCTCATGGCAAAGATTAGAGCATTGGCTCATTTTAACAGCAACATACCAGCGCATTTCACAGAGAAAGCACATCAAGCCGAGCAGCTTCTAGTAAATATTTCAAGTGGATATTTGGATGCAGAGCCAGGTTCATAGAAGCCATTTGCAATGCTTGTCTTGTATTGAAATCCTGGATGGTGCTGTTGTTCAGGAGGGACTGGGCTGATTATTCGGCCTCTTTAAGAAAACAAGTTCATTCAGTCAGTCATCCACCAGCCTCACGCCCAACAGGCAGTAGATCCTCAACGACGGCTGGGCCTGGTGCAGTTTGACTGGGGAGCTAAATGAGTAAAACCAGTGCTCGGGTTTTTACTGAGGTTATACTTTTGAAATTTTAATGACCTTTTACAATTTAGTTTAAGCTTTTATTTAGACTTTTTAAATTATATTAATCATTTATTTTTGTTTTTTTTAAAGTTTAGGAAACTCTTCCCATCCTCATCATCGCTGTTGGAAGAAAATCATCTCCATTTCTGTTGTTCTTCAAAAGTTGCCTTTTTAAACTAGAATTCCAACTGGTTTTTTCCCCCCAAAGTTTGTATGTGATTTTAAGGTTCAGATACACTATTTTCCAAAAGTATTCTCTCATCTGGCTTCACACACATATGAAATTGAGTGACATCCCATTCTTCATCCATAGGGTTTAATATGATGTCGGCCCACCCTTTGCAGCTATAACAGCTTCAACTCTTCTGGGAAGGCTTTCCACAAGGGTTAGGAGTGTTTATGGGAATTTTTGACCATTCTTCAAGAAGCGCATTTGTGTGGTCAGACACTGATGTTGGACGAGAAGGCCTGGCTCACAGTCTCTGCTCTAATTCATCCCAAAGGTGTTCTATGGGGTTGAGGTCAGGACTCTGTGCAGGCCAGTCAAGTTCTTCCACACCAAACTGGCTCATCCGTGTCTTTATGGACCTGCTTTGTGCACTGGTGCGCAGTCATGTTGGAGCAGGAAGGGGCCGTCCCCAAACTGTTCCCACAAAGTTGGGAGCATGAAATTGTCCAAAGTCTCTTGGTGCTGAAGCTTTAAGAGTTCCTTTCACTGGAACTAAGGGGCCGAGCCCAACTCCTGAAAAACAACCCCACACCATGATCCCCCCTCCACCAAACTTTACACTCGGCACAATGCAGTCAGACAAGTACCCTCTCCTGGCAACCGCCAAACCCAGACTGGGTCCATCAGATTGTCAGATGGAGAAGTGTGATTGGTCACTCCAGAGAACACGTCTCCACTGCTCTAGAGTCCAGTGGCGGCGCTTTACACCACTGCACTCCACGCTTTGCATTGCGCTTGGTGATGTAAGGCTTGGATGCAGCTGCTCGGCCATGGAAACCCATTCCATGAAGCTCTCTACGCTGTTCTTGAGCTGATCTGAAGGTCACATGAAGTTTGGAGGTCTGTAGTGATTGACTCTGCAGAAAGTCGGTGACCTCTGCGCACTACGCCCCTCAGCATCCGCTGACCGCTCTGTCATTTTACCTGGCCGTCCACTTCTTGGCTGAGTTGCTGTCGTTCCCAATCGCTTCCACTTTGTTATAATCCCACTGACAGTGGACTGTGGAATATTTAGTAGTGAGGAAATTTCACGACTGGACTTGCTGCACAGGTGGGGTCCGATCACGGTACCACGCTGGAACTCACTGAGCTCCTGAGAGCGACCCATTCTTTCACTAATGTCTGTAGAAGCAGTCTGCAGGCCTAGGGGCTCGGCTTTATACACCTGTGGCCATGGAAGTGATTGGAACACCTGAATTCAATGATTTGGATGGGGGAGTGAAGACTTTTGGTAAGATAGTGTATGATGCGAAATGGTTCATTGATAGAAATGTAACAGTTTTATTTATTATCCAAAACAACAGTGAACCTACACGTGTCTTCTGAGTGTTTATATGGAATGCGGCTGATGATAATATAGTAAAAAATCTGAAAGAATCATTTTTAGGGCCACCATTTGCCTCGGAACACCCTGCATGTAGCGTAAAACCTTTCAAATCAATAAACAAGATAAAAAAGTATCGTAATACAATATTTCACTATTAACTTACACCGGAAGTTATGATATTTTTGTCCTGCTTCTGTAACGTTGCCATTTTAGTTTAGATCTACCTGCAATGATGTAAAAGATCATTAACTTCTACAGTATCTCCTCAGAAATATATCTGATAAATTAATAACTTGTACTTAATGGCTGTTTTGAGTGGAAATTAAATAATGAAAATACACAAATAGAGAGGAAAAGAAATTGTTCATGCTCTGCAAAGTCTGACGTGAAGGGAACTCAATGTGCCCTGATCTTCCCTGTTGGTGGATTTGGACCTTCGCCAGCTGTCTGACTGAAGTGTGGGTACTTTCCTCAGATCAGTACACACACACACACACACACACACACACACACACACACACACACACACACACACACGCTCAATCAAATGGTCTTTTGCTGCTGCCTGAAAGCCAAAAGTCCAATAAAGCGTTCCGTTAAAGAAAAGGGCCACTTAGAGGTTTCCGCTGGCTCACGCCGCACTGCCAGGCCTTTAGCATAGATTAAGAAATTAAGCTAATTCCTTTATTGTGCTGCTCTGAGGAAGTGGTGCTGCAAAGAACGATTGGTTTTATTGCCGTATCAGCTCTTCCTATTCATGTAGCACTTCATGCCAAGACGATGAGGCAGCAATTAACTTCATTCAGGCTCGCCATGAAATTTTAATCCAGAGCCAGGTCTGCAGACAGGAAGCGCCTTCCAGTAGCCACCCACACAAACACTGCCTGAGCAGGACTTTTTATCTGTTGACAACCAGACAGGCTCAGGCTGGGCTACATTCACATACCAGCTACAGCGCCCAGAGCAAACTCGTTTGTTTATACTGCTTTTAACATTTTTTTTCTCTACATAAATCAATGGTACAGGTTTGATGTGAAGTGGTTCACTGTAGAGAAACAAACTCAGATTTCTTTAAAGTGGTGGTGATAGGAACCAGGGGTCACGATGTCCTCAACGCAAACAAATCCAATTTTATTTACTTTTCACAACCTACCAGTGAACCTACACTGGTCTTCTGAGTTTTATAAGCCAACGGGACAAAATCTGTGACTGAAATGTACCTCCACAGGCATGAATCACAGCTGCGTTTCGATTCGGCCTGGACTGGTGTGGACCAGTCCAGATGTGTGAACACTCCTGAGAGTTCACCACACCAGTCAGTCCCATTTGCAGCCCTGTGAATGTGAGAATTGTTGTCTTGGAATACAGGAATAGATGTGCTATGTTCCTCAGTAAGATGATGAGTAAAAGGCATAACCTGGCTCAGTGTCAGCACTGTGGTTCAAAATGACTGTCACCTCAACCAAAAAAGACCCATTTCTGTGTGATTAAAGCACCGCCCCACCCCCACACCCCACCCCCCAGAACATCAGATAGCTCCTCCAGCTTGAGCTACACACTGCATGCAGTCTAAGGTCCTAAGGTCTACGATGAATACGGTGCCCAGCATCATACACGTACAGGCAGAAACGAGATTCATCTGACCAGATAACACATTTCCAGTCATTAACAGTCCAGTGTTTGTGTCTCTTTGTCCACTATAACTGGACAACTCTGTGAACAACTCTGTGAACTTTCAGAATTTGGTTGTGAAGAACCTTACTGACTTCTAGAAGCAAAGCGACTTTGAAGACTTGGAAGCAAAGCGACTTTTATTAAGAATCTGTGAAACACCCTGGCAGTCTCTGTCCATCATTTTCATCTGATGAGAATTTCATGTAGACTGGGTTTTTTTTCTCACTGCTGGTTGACCTGCATGATTGTACGTTTCGAAAAACCTGCAAATTCAGCTACTTCCTTCACATTGTGGCCTTTGGCCCAAAAGCAATCACTCCTTTTTGCCAATCATTAACTTCTGCTTTACGACCCATTTTCCACATACTGAATGAGAGGTTCACTGCACTGTACCACCTTTTCTCAATCTATGAATCCCGTCACACAGCCTGCAGGTATCTATGGCCTGATCATTGTCATGCAGCGCCACCTACAGGAGCCTGAAGTTACTCCCATCTTAAACACACAAGGTGGGGAGCTTATGTAAAGTTAACAATGGAAAAATAGGTCAAATAGATAAATCTGGAAAAAAAAAACAACATTTTGCCTTGGGGATTGTTTCGCGTCAAACACCCTGCATGTACCTCTCTTCCATGAATGGATTTAAAAATACATTTCAGACCAAAACTTTCCTCACAACTATCATAAAGCAATGAGTGTACAGATAGAGCATGCTCTTCAGATTCAGATTCAGATTCCTTTATTGATCCCAGGGGGAAATTGCAGTTGTTACAGTTGCAGCTGCTTATGTAAAAATAAACACTTTACTAATAATTTAAGACAATATAGAGAAATTTACAGTATGTACACAGGATTTAAGTACTTATGAGTATAGTAAGGTGGCAGTGATTGTGATAGTAATATGAAACATCAGGTATAAAGCAGTTACAGTGTCCCTAATAATCCTTAATAAATCAATAAATCAAATTAATAAATAAGTCCTTAATAAATATATCCATTTTTCTTCATTATCTGAGCACAGCAGTCACCCTTCACACTACGAGAACATTTTGTAATGAAGGAAGAAACAGAAATGATTCAAAATGACTAGGAAGACAATCTCTTTGCCTTGACTTACATTAAAAATAAAGGATGTTTTCCCCTTCAACCATTTTGGAGACACGGGTTTTTCTTTTTTTTGGACAGGAGTTTAAAAGCAGGTTTGTTCAAAAGACCAGAAGAAAAGCAAAGAGCATCATTTAGCGCTTGAGAAGCTACAGAGCCATGAGGGATGGATCTAAAGCAGCACAAGGCAAAAAGATGTTTATTTTGTGGAGAGAAATGTATGAAAGTTTTATTGGACTTTGGCGAGTGTGGAGAGCAGTTGGCCTCGGGCCACCATCAAGTTCTTGTTTTGGTATTTTAAGTGTGCAGTAATTTCATTGGAAGTGTTTCTCATCGTCTGCATTGCAGGTTTTATGTTTATGTTGCATTTTCCTTCCCTAGTGTGTGCGTTGATCTACCCTACATCTCTCTCTGCTCCTGAGTGCTTCTGCATATTAGCCATACTGCATGTTTATATATGCTGGAGGGTGCTGTTCAGTAAGCCTGGCTGCATTATTCAGTGGTCGACTCTCTGATTGTGTTTATTTGAGCTATAGTGATCCTGTAAATTCATTTTCATTGAAAAGTAAACCAACATTCTGTTTGTGGCTACAGCATCATGCACAGTGCGCCTGAATCCCATCTGTCTCAGTGCTAATTCACTTTCCGAGCCAATTGATAGCAGCGGTGCGGTACATGCAGGACCTTTCAGTTCAGCCTGTAGCCATAAAAGTTAGCAGTTAGTCTAAATCAATAGTCAGGTTTAAACATTGATTCTATGGTAAAATAATGGCACAAGTGCACTCTGCAATTGTAGTAATGCTTATTTAATAGTTTACGTTTTGTTTGGAAACAAAAGGGTTAAAATCCTGAAACACCCAGCAGATGATCCAATTAATCTTTTTTTTTTTTTCTATGGTATCTAAGTAGATTCGAGCAAAGTGAGCTCTCTCATTGGTTAGGACTTCAGGAGCTGAACTGAAGGCCTGTTAGATTAATTGCCATCGCCAACATAATGAGGAACTGTCAGTGGAACCAACCAATCATGTTTTGATTTACAGTGGGTGGGACCAATCTTGCCTCAAGAAAATGACACACTAGGCATTCTAGATGTGTGGTTGGTTGGTGTAGTGGTTAACGCCTCTGCCTTCTATGCTGTAGACTAGGATTCAATCCCCTACCAGGGCAAGCACCCTACACTATACCAATAAGGGTCCTTGGGCAAGACTCCTAACACCACCTTGGCCTACCTGTGTAAAATGATCAAATTGTAAGTCGCTCTGGATAAGAGCGCCAGCCAAATGCCAGAAATGTAAATGGATGTTCTACATGTTCATCCTGTGTTAGCAGCAGTGGCAACAGCAGCACTCTTAACTGAAAGAGTCACTGCTAAACTGATACATGTGGCACCAAAGCACACACAAGTTTGCGGTTGATACTTTATTGCCATATCAGTCTGTACTTGACTGAGAGGAATGCCACAAAACATATAATCTCAATAAAAATGGCAAATGTTGACAAAAATTGTAAAGATTGTGGAGTTCAAAGTCTGATAGCAGAAAGTAGCAGGTACTGCTACTGAACTGAGATGTTCTACACAAGATGCTCAAACATTTTTCCAGATGGGAGCTTTTTAAAAAGGTATTGTGCTGGGTGTGAACTGTCCGCGTGGATATTTTATGCTGTCTTTTCCATCCTTTCGCTCTAAATAGAAGCAACGGATGGAAGGTCGCAACCAGTAATTTTGGTACCCACCACTTTCTCTAGCTGCGCTCTCTCTCATATGCCGTTGTACCACCATCCCAGACACATATGAAGAAGGTCAAGAAACTTTCCATAAAGTAAAAGTCCTCTGTAAAGGCGTATCATACCGTCTCTAGCCACACCAAATTTCTTAACCTTTTCAACTCCTTGGGACCACTGGTGGTCATATTCTTCATAACTTTCATATTTCATAAGCTACATTCTAAAAGGTGGGTGTCGTATCAGCCGAATAAATGGTGATGTCATTTTAAACCCTTATAATAAAAGAAGCTGAACTCATTTTGGTTTTCGGCAGTAAATTGGAAAAGTATAGCAATATGTGTGGATCATAAAACACATTTTCTATTCATTTGAGGGGAGCGTTTATAAAAAAGAAATAAATAAATAATGTACATTTATTTCATGCAGTTACTGAATAATTTGCCTTACGATTTGGTCTTGTAAATTCAGTTGAACAAACCAAAATATACCCTGGAGAATAAGGCTACGTTTCCACCGCAGGTAAAAGTGGCCCAAAACTGATTTTCTCGCCAAATCAGATTTTTTTTTGGTTGCGATCAGCTCCTAAACTGTTCGGTTCAGATCAGCTCCTAAACTGTTCGGTTCAGATCAGCTCCTAAACTGTTCGGTTCAGATCAGCTCCTAAACTGTTCGGTTCAGATCAGCTCCTAAACTGTTCGGTCGAGATCAGCTCCTAAACTGTTCGGTTCAGATCAGCTCCTAAACTGTTCGGTTCAGATCAGCTCCTAAACTGTTCGGTCGAGATCAGCTCCTAAACTGTTCGGTCGAGATCAGCTCCTAAACTGTTCGGTCGAGATCAGCTCCTAAACTGTTCGGTCGAGATCAGCTCCTAAACTGTTCGGTTCAGATCAGCTCCTAAACTGTTCGGTCGAGATCAGCTCCTAAACTGTTCGGTTCAGATCAGCTCCTAAACTGTTCGGTTCAGATCAGCTCCTAAACTGTTCGGTCGAGATCAGCTCCTAAACTGTTCGGTTCAGATCAGCTCCTAAACTGTTCGGTTCAGATCAGCTCCTAAACTGTTCGGTTCAGATCAGCTCCTAAACTGTTCGGTCGAGATCAGCTCCTAAACTGTTCGGTCGAGATCAGCTCCTAAACTGTTCGGTCGAGATCAGCTCCTAAACTGTTCGGTTCAGATCAGCTCCTAAACTGTTCGGTCGAGATCAGCTCCTAAACTGTTCGGTTCAGATCAGCTCCTAAACTGTTCGGTTCAGATCAGCTCCTAAACTGTTCGGTCGAGATCAGCTCCTAAACTGTTCGGTTCAGATCAGCTCCTAAACTGTTCGGTTCAGATCAGCTCCTAAACTGTTCGGTTCAGATCAGCTCCTAAACTGTTCGGTTCAGATCAGCTCCTAAACTGTTCGGTTCAGATCAGCTCCTAAACTGTTCGGTCGAGATCAGCTCCTAAACTGTTCGGTTCAGATCAGCTCCTAAACTGTTCGGTTCAGATCAGCTCCTAAACTGTTCGGTTCAGATCAGCTCCTAAACTGTTCGGTTCAGATCAGCTCCTAAACTGTTCGGTCGAGATCAGCTCCTAAACTGTTCGGTCGAGATCAGCTCCTAAACTGTTCGGTTCAGATCAGCTCCTAAACTGTTCGGTCGAGATCAGCTCCTAAACTGTTCGGTTCAGATCAGCTCCTAAACTGTTCGGTTCAGATCAGCTCCTAAACTGATCCACATGCACAAAAGAGCAATGCCCACATGGCGGCTTATCCAGAAGTAAACAGTCATAACAGCCAGCGAATGCCTGTCGCTCCCGGAACTTCAGTTTGTTCTTCACCAGCATCACAGGAGTGATTATGAAGTTCCAGTGGTTGCCAGCTGGACTCATCACTTACAACATGTACAACTTTAACATAAAAAGGGGCCGTTATTCGGCCGCGAACACTTCATGTCCTCAGATTCTTTAAACTGTTCTCTGAGGGTGCAGCCTGGGATTAGCATTATCATAGCAGCAATTTCTTTTTCCTCTGATTTGTTGACCCCAAGCATTTTCTGTGCAGAACGGCAGGTGCATGGAATAATTAGTGACCTCCGAAACGAGTGACTCTTGGCTCCCAAGTGGTGTGACCATCTAATCGTTGGCCCCATCATCAGAAGATCATGAGTTCAGTCCCTGGTGATGCTACAGCCATCCATGGCTGAGAGTCCTAGAGAGCAAAATTGGCCTCGCTCTCTCTGAGTGGGTAGGATGGACCCCCCCCTTCTTTCCCCATCACCTAACATGATGTTAGTCAGCACAGGTGTCGGCGCTTTCCTCTGAGCGCGTTCAGCTGACCAGTGATGTCGCGTGAGAGGCAATTCGAAAAGAAATTGTGGTGCTTCACAGGTCTTGGACAAAGCCTGTGCTGCCTTCACCCTCCTAGCGTTGATTGCATCACGTGTTTGGGGGAGTCCTAACTATCGAGTGGAACTGGAGATGACTAAATTGGGCAAAAATGTATAAAAATAAATAAATAAATGAATGACTTGTCTAATTTGAACCACCTATTCAGAGCTACATGGACATTGTCATTGTTGCATGTCTTCCGTCCACAACTTGTGATGAGATGGAAGCTTTGAAAAGGTGCAGAGGCCTATTTTGATGTACCTTTGAGGAAGATTTATCCATACAATCCCCTCATCTGTGATAGCCCACCATCACTTTAAGCTAAAGAGAATAGATGTGCTAAAAGAAGCCAGTCTACAGTAAGCACAGGTGGCTGTAGTAGCTGTGTAACAGCCAAGCCATGCAACTTCACTACCTTAAGCCCTATTCAGGTAGGATTAGTTTTCCATGGGAAAGTGGGGTAGTCTCAGTTCACCACAGGATGTCTGTATTGTTTATGAAATCAACAGCTACCATTTTAGTTGCTATTCGGCATAACCATGCACTGAGTCACTACCTTAGTCATTAGCTTCAGCATTCAAAGCCAACAGTCAACATTACAGCATAAAATCAAACTTTTTTCTATAATTATTTTATGTTTTCATGTCCTGAGTTGTACAGTTGAGGAGGACAGTACACACTGGCATGATTTTAGCCACAGAGAAAATAAGATAAACTCAGTTTCCACAGACAATGAGGGCATTTTGGCCAATTTGCACAAGAATAACAGAAATGAAGGTTATTTCTGTGGCTTGTTTGTAGAAGGTAATAGGTCCAGGAATCTTTACCGATATAGGAGTGTGCAAAAATGACTGACATGGCACTTCACTGAGAAACGCCAATAAAAATGATGTTAACACACCTCAAAAAATAGATGTAAAACTAATCCTGTCCAGATGGAGCTTTGGCCGCTTGAAGCAGATCATTCAGTTACCATACACAAGGACATACACAAGGTGTTTTTTTGCCCATCAGCACTATTCAGTTTAAAGAGAAAATACACCATATTGGCAAAAGTCTTCACTCACCCACCCACATCATTGAATTCAGGAGTTCCAATCACTTCCATGGCCACAGGTGTATAAAGCCGAGCCCCTAGGCCTGCAGACTGCTTCTACAGACATTAGTGAAAGAATGGGTCGCTCTCAGGAGCTCAGTGAATTCCAGCGTGGTACCGTGATCGGACACCACCTGTGCAGCAAGTCCAGTCGTGAAATTTCCTCACTACTAAATATTCCACAGTGAACCGTCAGTGGGATTATAACAAAGTGGAAACGATTGGGAACGACAGCAGCTCAGCCACGAAGTGGTCGGCCACGTAAAATGACAGAGCGGTCAGCGGATGCTGAGGGGCATAGTACGCAGAGGTCACCGACTTTCTGCAGAGTCAATCACTACAGACCTCCAAACTTCATGTGGCCTTCAGATCAGCTCAAGAACAGCGTAGAGAGCTTCATGGAATGGGTTTCCATGGCCGAGCAGCTGCATCCAAGCCTTACATCACCAAGCGCAATGCAAAGTGTGGAATGCAGTGGTGTAAAGCACCGCCACTGGACTCTAGAGCAGTGGAGACATGTTCTCTGGAGTGACCAATCACGCTTCTCCATCTGACAATCCGATGGACGAGTCTGGGTTTGGCGGTTGCGAGGAGACGGTACTTGTCTGGCTGCATTGTGCCGAGTGTAAAGTTTGGTGGAGGGGGGATCATGGTGTGGGGTTGTGTTTCAGGAGTTGGGCTCGGCCCCTTAGTTCCAGTGAAAGGAACTCTTAAAGCTTCAGCACCAAGAGATTTTGGACAATTTCATGCTCCCAACTTTGTGGGAACAGTTTGGGGACGGCCCCTTCCTGCTCCAACATGACTGAGCACCAGTGCACAAAGCAGGTCCATAAAGACGTGGATGAGCCAGTTTGGTGTGGAAGAACTTGACTGGCCTGCACAGAGTCCTGATCTCAACCCCATAGAACACCTTTGGGATGAATAAGAGTGGAGACTGTGAATACTATACAATATACTGTATGTTGCTTCAGTTTGCAAATATCACCATACTGTGTAAAACTAATGAAATGAATAGTTTTGTTTGTTTATAATCAGAAATGGTTATTCATTCTGCTTCTTCATCTTTTGTTTTGCACTTTCAAGGACCTACATGTCCTGAAATACACTGGGAGCCGAAGCAGAGGCTTTAAATAATCAAATGCACGTTACATTTTTCATTCATTCATTTTTCTCCGAATCCAACGACCATTTAGATGTTAACGTTTATTCCGACAGCCCCAATCCGGCCTCAGCTACAGCAGCTGTTTATGGGGAGAACATTGAAGGCCCAGTGCCCAGTCCAACCCAGAGAACCACAGCAAAACCGATCTGAGCAGGTAAAGCCAGCAGAGACGTCAGTTAAATCAAAGAGCCGCTAGAAAAACAGAGCAGTTTCTACATCAGCAACAAAGAGGAGGAAACCACAGCGCAGTTCAGAGGCACCAAACAGCCCCAGCTGAGAGCCCCACTGCAAAGACTACAACACATCCCATCATAAACAATAATGTTCAGCCAAACGGTACAGCAGCAAGTG
Organism: Pygocentrus nattereri; assembly: GCF_015220715.1. Lineage (NCBI taxonomy): Eukaryota > Metazoa > Chordata > Actinopteri > Characiformes > Serrasalmidae > Pygocentrus > Pygocentrus nattereri. The sequence goes on from NC_051213.1 coordinate 5,314,885, forward strand.
TCAAAAGTAATCACTCACTTCTGTGATCATTCAATTCACCCAGTGAAAGCATTTCCCGCTTTCATTCCTGGCCTGAATCTCAATCATGGAAGTCCATGTGACTCTCAGTGGACTGCGCAGTGGAGGGAAAGTCATTAGCTCATGATGTATTTAGTGGCAGGCCCAGTTACACTTAGCAGAGGTGTTGAATTGAATGTGGACTAAACAAAACCGTCCCACTGTTACAATAAATGTGGGAAATGTCTGTCGTTCTATCGATCGGTCATTCTGCCTGTCGTTCTACCGGTCTGTCATTCTGTCAGTCGTTCTATCGATCTGTCATTCTGTCTGTCGTTCTATCGATCTGTCATTCTGTCTGTCGTTCTACCGATCTGTCATTCTGTCTGTCGTTCTACCGATCTGTCATTCTGCCTGTCGTTCTACCGATCTGTCATTCTGCCTGTCGTTCTACCGATCTGTCATTCTGCCTGTCGTTCTACTGATCTGTCATTCTGCCTGTCGTTCTACTGATCTGTCATTCTGTCAGTCGTTCTATCGATCTGTCATTCTGCCTGTCGTTCTATCGATCTGTCATTCTGCCTGTCGTTCTACCAGTCTGTCATTCTGTCTGACGTTCTATCGATCTGTCATTCTGTCTGTCATTCTATCGATCTGTCATTCTGTCTGTCGTTCTATCGATCTGTCATTCTGCCTGTCGTTCTACCGATCTGTCATTCTGTCTCTCGTTCTATCGATCTGTCATTCTGTCTGTCGTTCTATCGATCTGTCATTCTGTCTCTCGTTCTATCGATCTGTCATTCTGTCTGTCGTTCTACCAGTCTGTCATTCTGTCTCTCGTTCTATCGATCTGTCATTCTGTCTCTCGTTCTATCGATCTGTCATTCTGTCTCTCGTTCTATCATTCTGTCTGTCGTTCTACCAGTCTGTCATTCTGTCTGACGTTCTACTGATCTGTCATTCTGCCTGTCGTTCTACTGATCTGTCATTCTGTCAGTCGTTCTATCGATCTGTCATTCTGTCTGTCGTTCTATCGATCTGTCATTCTGTCTGTCGTTCTACCAGTCTGTCATTCTGTCTGACGTTCTATCGATCTGTCATTCTGTCTGTCGTTCTATCAATCTGTCATTCTGTCTGTCGTTCTATCGATCTGTCATTCTGTCTGTCGTTCTACCAGTCTGTCATTCTGTCTGTCGTTCTATCGATCTGTCATTCTGTCTGTCGTTCTATCGATCTGTCATTCTGCCTGTCGTTCTATCGATCTGTCATTCTGCCTGTCGTTCTATCATTCTGTCTGTCGTTCTACCAGTCTGTCATTCTGTCTGACGTTCTATCGATCTGTCATTCTGTCTGTCGTTCTATCGATCTGTCATTCTGCCTGTCGTTCTATCGATCTGTCATTCTGTCTGACGTTCTATCGATCTGTCATTCTGCCTGTCGTTCTACCAGTCTGTCATTCTGTCTGTCGTTCTATCGGTCTGTCATTCTGTCTGTCGTTCTATCGATCTGTCATTCTGTCTGTCGTTCTACCAGTCTGTCATTCTGCCTGTCGTTCTATCGATCTGTCATTCTGCCTGTCGTTCTATCGATCTGTCATTCTGCCTGTCGTTCTATCGGTCTGTCATTCTGCCTGTCGTTCTATCGGTCTGTCATTCTGTCTGTCGTTCTATCGATCTGTCATTCTGCCTGTCGTTCTACCAGTCTGTCATTCTGCCTGTCGTTCTATCGGTCTGTCATTCTGTCTGTCGTTCTATCGATCTGTCATTCTGTCTGTCGTTCTACCAGTCTGTCATTCTGTCTGTCGTTCTATCGATCTGTCATTCTGTCTGTCGTTCTATCGATCTGTCATTCTGCCTGTCGTTCTATCGATCTGTCATTCTGCCTGTCGTTCTATCGATCTGTCATTCTGCCTGTCGTTCTATCGGTCTGTCATTCTGCCTGTCGTTCTATCGGTCTGTCATTCTGTCTGTCGTTCTATCGATCTGTCATTCTGCCTGTCGTTCTATCGGTCTGTCATTCTGCCTGTCGTTCTATCGGTCTGTCATTCTGCCTGTCGTTCTATCGGTCTGTCATTCTGCCTGTCGTTCTATCGATCTGTCATTCTGCCTGTCGTTCTATCGGTCTGTCATTCTGCCTGTCGTTCTATCGGTCTGTCATTCTGCCTGTCGTTCTATCGGTCTGTCATTCTGCCTGTCGTTCTATCGGTCTGTCATTCTGCCTGTCGTTCTATCGGTCTGTCATTCTGCCTGTCGTTCTATCGATCTGTCATTCTGTCTGTCGTTCTATCGATCTGTGTACGTAGTCTGGTTAGCTCATGAAAAATGGGAGCAAAAACAAGTGCTGTGCTTATATTGTTGCTCAGTGTATCTGTCTGTCTGTCTGTCTAGTGTTCTATCTATCTGTCTGTCTCATTCTGTCTGTCATTCACTGTCTGTCTGTCTCATTCTGTCTGTCATTCTATCTGTCTGTCCGTCCATCCATTGTTCTGTCTGTCTGTCTGTTGCTCTGTCTGTCTATTGCTCTCTCTGTCTTTCTGTCTGTCTATTGATCTCTCTGTGTTTCTGTCTGTCTATTGCTCTCTCTGTGTTTCTGTCTGTCTATTGCTCTCTCTGTCTTTCTGTCTGTCTATTGCTCTCTCTGTCTTTCTGTCTGTCTATTGCTCTCTCTGTCTTTCTGTCTGTCTATTGCTCTCTCTGTCTTTCTGTCTGTCTATTGCTCTCTCTGTCTTTCTGTCTGTCTATTGCTCTCTCAGTCTTTCTGTCTGTCTATTGCTCTCTCAGTCTTTCTGTCTGTCTATTGCTCTCTCAGTCTTTCTGTCTGTCTATTGCTCTCTCTGTGTTTCTGTCTGTCTATTGCTCTCTCTGTGTTTCTGTCTGTCTATTGCTCTCTCAGTCTTTCTGTCTGTCTATTGCTCTTTCTGTCTTTCTGTCTGTCTATTGCTCTCTCAGTCTTTCTGTCTGTCTATTGCTCTCTCAGTCTTTCTGTCTGTCTATTGCTCTCTCAGTCTTTCTGTCTGTCTATTGCTCTTTCTGTCTTTCTGTCTGTCTATTGCTCTGTCTGGTTTTCTGTCTGTCTATTGTTATGTGTCTTTCTGTCTGTCTGTCTTTCTATTGTTCTGTCTGTCTGTCTATTGTTCTGTCTGTCTATTGCTCTGTCTATTGTTCTGTCTTTCTTTCTGTCTGTCTATTGTTCTGTCTTTCTTTCTGTCTGTCTATTGTTCTATCTATCTTTCTGTCCGTCTTTCTGTTGTTCTGTCCGTCTTTCTATTGTTCTGTCTGGTGTTCTATCTAACTGTCTGTCCATCATTCTATCTATTGTTCTGTCTGTCTGCTCCTGGTCAGCAGATAACTCCACCTGCTGGTGCCCCTAAAGCAGTAGCTAGTTTCACGTGTCGCACAATAGAGCTTCCTATAACCAGAGCACCTCTGACAGGCTCCTCGGTGGGTGTTTCACCGAGTGGAGAAAACCTGTTTGACACGTGAGTAGGTGGAGCGTGGTGCTCAGGTGGGCTAGTGTTAGCTTTAGCTTCGTTACTATGCCGCCGAGACGTCACCCATTCACCCTGCTGCGGGGGCTTTAATGCCGGAGTCGGTCCTTGAGGCACCCGGGGTAGATAACACTGAATTCTGCTCTCTATCCTTGATTAAGCCCCGGATGTGCACCTCTAACTGATTCACCTTCTGCACCAGAGTAGAAATGAACTGGCACTTCTCACAAACTGAACCACTATTGTTATCAGTAGGGGTGGAGAGAGGATTATCACTATACATGCCACAGTCCACAAGTAAAGTTCTGACCATCTGTCTGTCTGTCTGTCTGGTGTTCTAACTGTCTGTCAGTCATCCTATCGATTGTTCTGTCTGTCTGTCTGTCTGTCGTTCTCTCTGTGTGTCGTTCTATGTCTGTCTGTCTGTGTGTCGTTCTATGTCTGTCTGTCTGTGTGTCGTTCTATGTCTGTCTGTCTGTCGTTCTATGTCTGTCTGTCTGTGTGTCGTTCTATGTCTGTCTGTCTGTGTGTCGTTCTATGTCTGTCTGTCTGTGTGTCGTTCTAGGTCTGTCTGTCTGTGTGTCGTTCTAGGTCTGTCTGTCTGTGTGTCATTCTATGTATGTGTCTGTGTGTCTTTCTATGTCTGTCTGTCTGTCTGTCTTTCTATGTCTGTCTGTCTGTCTGTCTGTCTTTCTATGTCTGTCTGTGTGTCGTTCTATGTCTGTCTGTGTGTCGTTCTATGTCTGTCTGTCTGTCTGTCTTTCTATGTCTGTCTGTCTGTCTGTCGTTCTATGTCTGTCTGTCTGTCTGTCGTTCTATGTCTGTCTGTGTGTCGTTCTATGTCTGTCTGTGTGTTTGTCTGTCTATCTTTCTGTCTATCATTCTATTGTGCTGTCTGTCTGTCGTTCTATTGTGCTGTCTGTCATTCTATCCATCTCTATCTTTCTATTGTGCTGTCTGTATCTTTCTATTGTTCTGTCTGTCTGTCGATGTCTGTCTGTCTTTTTCTATTGTTCTGTCTGTCTGGCATTCTATCCATCTAACTGTCTGTCAGTCATCCTATCTATTGTTCTGTCTATCTGACTTTCTATCTATTGTTCTATCTGTCTGTCTATTGTCGGTTTACCTATTTGTGTCTGTCTGTCTGTCATTCTATCTACATGTCTGTCTGTCTGTCATTCCATCTATTTATCACACCAAATCCATGCAGAGTTTGAAAATGTATTCATGTTTGTAGGCTATAAACCCAGCACACTGCCCTTATTCACAGAAACAAAGGGTTAATATAGGATGTTTTACACCACAGCTGCTTATAATGGCAAGGATGACACACACCTGTCAACATAACTATTACAGAGATACTGAGATAAGTCATGGAAAACCTTTAGAACTTGGCAATTTCGGTACATTCACGCCCCCTAAAGTCACACTCTGCTCAGCATTTTAAACTATATTTGAACTATATTTTCCCTTTTTAAAGATGTGAACAAAGCCACTGAGTGGTTTGATGTGGATCTCAGAATTTTTCACAGCGGTGGTGATCGTGGTTGGTTGGTGTAGTGGGCAACACCTCTGCCTTCTACGCTGTAGACTGGGGTTCAATCCCCACCTGGGTAACCACCCTACACTATACCACTAAGAGTCCTTGGGCAAGACTCCTAACACCACCTTCGCCTACCTGTGTAAATTATCAAACTGTATGTCGCTCTGGATAAGAGCGTCTGCCAAATGCCATAAACGTAATGTAAATGATAGGAACCAGGCGTCCACCTCTAGAAGCTCCCTCACAGGACGCAATTACATGAACGTGTTATGAATTCACTGCCTGATGGCTTTTTTGTGATAGTTTTAAGATGATTTTTGCCTAAAAGCTAATTCATTCATGACAGACAGATACATGCACTGCATTGAGCCAAAATACTGCTCAAAGTAAACGTATTTAAGATGTCTCACCATTTTCAACTCTGAAGACTCGTGTAGCTTCACTGGTGGTTTGGGTAGTAAGTAAAATGGCTATATTTCTGTTGTAGACACTGTGACGTCTGGTTCCCATCACCACCACTCTAAAGAAATCCAAGTCCAAGTTTCTTTACAGTGAACCATTTCACACCAAACCACTCTGAATGACTCTGTTTACAGCTCAAACACAGAAATAAGCTGGATTTTTTAGAAAATTCTGTGTATTTTTTTCTTAGCATCTGTCTTGTTTAAATGTCAGCAGTGGAATCAACTCTAGACTTTAATTTAAATTTTGCTCTGTGAAATTAACTTCGTGAAATCCTGTGGGATTTACATTCAGAGCTGCGAGCAAAGGCAAAAATCAGCCGTTCTACAGTCCTAACGATGGTCCTTCTATGGTTAGTTAATAAAGAAAATGGTTCTATATAGAACCGTGAACACTCAAATAATACTCTGCATCATGAACGGCTTCTTCAGACTGCTGGACAATGTGCTGTAGATGGTTGCATATAGAACCTTTTTTGAAACGGGTTCTGTACAGCGCCAAAAAAGGGTTCTAAAATGGTTATAATCTCAAGCTTGTTACGACAGAAAAACATTTAGGTGCTTTAGGGAACCCTTTTCAAAGAACACTTTAGTCATGCAAAGGATTATTTGAGTGTTCATGGTTCTATATAGAACCATTTTCTTCACTAAAGAACCCTTGAAGAACCATCTTGTACATGAAGAATGTACATGGCATTATTTAAAGGAGAATTACATTTATTCTCACATTTTCTACATAATTAAATGGTTAAGGCGTAAACAGAGTCATTCAGAGTGGTTTGGTGTAAAGCGCTCTGTTCTAGATAAACTCACCGAGTAGTCAAAGCTGTTCACAGTGGTGGTGATGATAGGAACCAGACGTCCACCTCTAAAAGCTCCCTCACAGAAAGCTGCTACATTGCATCGCGGGGTATGTGCTTCATTAGCTTCATAACTCCAGTACAAAGGCAAACTGCATTTTGGGTAAGGGGGGCAAACCTTAGGAAAACAATAGCTTTGAGCTAGACTTCTTCTGAAGGCCCCTAAGATAACACATGAACCCATCTTTTAGGCCGCGTTCACATTACCAGGCTGAAGTGGCACAAATCCGATTTTGTGCCCTAAAGTGACTCAGACCTGATGTTTGCAGGGCTGTGTGGACGCAAATCTGATCTTTTCTAATCCGACCTGAGCCACTTTCATGTGTGGTGCTATATACGTATCCGATTTGTGGCCATGTGACCTTAATACGACGCTCAGATCGGAATTTCATGTGTTTTTTTTCCCCCCAGTGTGCCACACCATCATTCAGCGTTACCATGGCAGCAGTGCCAAACAGAAGCTAAAGCCTGTAAACGGTGGAAAAGCAGCTCATCTCACCTTTATCTCCTCCGTCTGGCTCTAATAACGAAGCTGAGAGCTGATCAGAGTTAATGATCTTCTCAGCGAAGCTCGTTCTGCTCGTTAGTTTGTGCTGATGATGCAGTGATTCAGTCACGTGACGTTACTGAGTAGGAGGAGCTCATGAGGGTCAGTTCAGGTCACCAGTTTGTTCACATTAATGACTAATTTATGAGAGAAATTGGATCGGATTTGAGAAACGAGGCTTGTAATGTGAACGTAGCTTTAAAGATCTTCAGAGTGGCTACTGCATGGAGCAAGCTGGGAGTCGTGCTAGGAGTGGTTAGGATGAGGGAGAAGGGCATTTGTGATTTTAGAAATGATTGTCATGCAGGTTCCATGGGATGGATTCCACCTTTTGCTGACCCACGTATTTCTTCTTCTCGAGGGAAGTGAAATGGACAAAACCAATCCATACGTGCTCCACATATGAGCCTGCACTTCACACAGCTTCATTCTGCAGTAGGTTAGAGGTGAAAAATGTCTCACAATGCAGCAGAGCATCCAAAGTTTTTGAGTGAGTGGTAGTTGGAGCACAATTACATCTCCCCCTAGTGGCCAATATCATAACTACAGCATTAGCACTCCACGTTTACTGCAGCACATTCCCGTCTGGTGTTTGACCGGCGTGTCTCATGTAGTTGATCAGGTTAGGTTTGTGCGATTTTCTAGGCATTCAGCATCCCGTCTCATGGCATTAGCATTTCTCAGCCCATCTCCGTATCCCCACTGTTATGGTTCTTGAATGCGAGGCCTGTAGAAACCGCTATTTTGCTGATAGCAGTCAGAGAGAGAGAAAGAGAGAGAGATAGGGAGGGAGGGAGGGAGGGAGGGAGGAAAGCTTCTTCTCTGCCCTTGAAAGTTGAAAAGGGTGAGGAAAGGCTCGCTGGCAGCAGCCTTGCTAGTCATTTTCCCCCTGAAGTGTCCAGACTGCCTTCAGCGAAAGACAGGATCACTTCATCTGAATTCCGCCCCTCTGCTCTTACTGGACAGCTCCGAGGTGTTGTAAGGACTCGGCACTCGGCCCACAGATCTTTTCAATGGCAGCCTCAGAGCAATGAGGGATGATTCCATCTGATAGGAAAGTCGATAGAGACTCCGACCTTGAGGGGCAAATCTCCCGGCTGTCTCCATGAGTCAGAGACCGGATCGTCTCAGAAAAGTCCTTGAAGAGAGCATAAAGCCTCGCTGAGGAGGAAAAAAAAAACAAGAAAATATGATTGACCCTGAATGTCTGGTGGTATTCAAATGTAAATGAAGAAGTTGAGTGTGATGCTCAGGCCCTCTCTGACTCTCTGGATTGGGAGAAAGGAGCTTTTCATTCCACTGTGGTTGAACCAGGCGTGTCCACTAGCTCAACAGCTCAGAGTGGGAGAAGAAGTTGGTGATGGTCAACACAGTTTAACAGTAAATGGTCTTAAATGCTGGAGTTAATGTAGAACTGCTGATTCACCCTATAACCCTGAAGATCAGCGCAGACTGCTGGTCACCATAGCAACACAGACAACCTAGCTAGTGGTAAAAAAGAAAAGGCAAAGAGAAAGAGTTGCCAGCTTCTTGTTCTAACTCTCCCATTCCACCTTAAATAGTGCAGTAGTTACATTCTGGAATCTCAGGCATGTGGAACAGGAAAATGAGCGATAAGCTGATTTCAGAGTCATAAAAAGCTGAACGTTCAGAGACGTTTTACATGAAACTATTCCATTTTTGAAGAAAAGTTTCCTGCTGGAGATGCGAGAAAAGCAGCAACAGCTGAGCTAAAGCTTAAAGCAGAGCTACTTAAGTCTGCTTTTTCATTTATATTTTATTCTTTAGCCTATAATAGTACATCAGCACATACTGAGACATATTTACAGCCATGGATATAAATGTCGTGGCTCCAAAGGTAGTTTGATTTTTATTGGAAGGACAAAATGGCTCTTCTTGACATCATTTCTGAGCCCTGGTGTAGGTGACAATTAGAGTCGGGAGGGTCCATTAACTGAATGACTGGTCAGATGTGAGTGTGGCTGACCCTGCCCTATTTAAAAAACATTAACCCGAGTCTTCAACAAAATCTGATCTTTACCCCACGTTTCTTAGTGGATGCCACGTTTCGGTCAAATGAGATTTCTGAGGACCTCAGAAAAACGTTTGCCAGTGCTCATTAGGCTGGAAGAGGCTCCAAAACTATTTCTGGTCATCTGTGGTCAGGCAGATGGAGGAATGGAGGAAACACCCTTATTAGTCTTCCCTGGAATGGTCATCCAACAACAATGACTGCATAGAAGACTAAGGCATGGAATACTCTCTGAGATAACAAACAACTGCAGGGTAACATCTACGGATCTGCAGGCCTCTCTTACACTTGCCAGTGTCAGTCTTCATGAGTTCACATCAGGCAAACACTGAATAAGAATGTGTATGAAATGATAGCATAGAGAAAACCACTACTTTCCAGGAAGCATATTTCTGCCCATTTAACGTTTGCTAAAGATCACCTAGATGATACAGAAGACTACTGAAAAAATATATGAATGGAGACAAAAATTTTATCCATCTTTACGGATTAAATGAGAAATGCTATGGTTGGTAAAACTGAGCACCGCATTCTACCAAGAGCCTCATCCCAACTGTGAAACATGGTGGTGGCAGTCTCAAAGTTTAGGGCCGGTTTGCTGCTATTGGACCAGCACAGATACTCAAAATTTGATGGGGCTATGAATTCTGGAATGTATCAAGAAATTCTACAGGAAAGTATCAGAGCATCTTCTTCTTCTTTCGGCTGCTCCCTTTAGGGGTCGCCACAGCGGATCATCTGCCTCCATCTTGCCCTATCCACTGCCTCCTCTACTTTCACACCAACCATCTCCATGTCCACCTTCACTACATCCATAAACCTTCTCTGAGGTCTACCTCTTCTCCTTCTGCCCGGCAGCTCCATCTCCAGCATTCTTTGCCCAATATATCCACTATTCCTCCTCAACACATGTCCAAACCATCTCAACCTGGCCTCTCTGGCTTTATCTCCAAACTGCTCCACCTTCACCGTCCCTCTGATCTGCTCATTCCTAATCTTGTCCAGCCTCGTCACTCCCAACGAAAATCTCAGCATCTTCATCTCCGCCACCTCCAGCTCAGCCTCCTGTCTTTTAGACAGAGCCACAGTCTCCAAACCACACATCATAGCAGGACGCACTACTGTCTTGTAGACCTTCCCTTCCCATTTCCCTGCGAAATTCTTCAACAGAAAGAGAGTCCTGCAAAACTGAGCTTGTGCTTGAGTGTGTAGATCCTGTTCTTACCTACAAACAAACCCCAGATAAGGAATCACTGGTGAAAGTCAGAATCAGAAAGTCAGTGAAAACTGCGTAGATGGGATTTAAGAAGAAATCTCTACTTAAGAACGGTTGATTAATGCGGCCCATTAAATAACTTTTAAATAAGAAACCAACATACAATATCCAACTGATTCTCATTTGACGTGGTTTTTAAACTAGTCAATGTACTACAACAGCATAATACAATACCTAAAAGTCTCAAGACTTTCAGTGGCCTATCTGGCCACTCCTATGAAAACTTTCTGCTTGGCGAGCTCTACTTTTTTGCTTGTTCTCATCAGACGAGGCATTTCTGTTGTTTAGGTAAATCAGTTTTCTCTATTGTTATAAGGGTTTTGACAGATGCTACCCAGAGGGAAGAATATCTGTCTCCAGATTGTCTCAGAGAAGGAAAGCAGATCTCAATGTTGTACTAATGAAGGAGCAGTGATTTCTGAATTATTTCTGCTAAAGCCCCCTGAGGAGAAAATAAGAGATTAACATCAATATCTCACTGTGAGAAGTTCAGGTGATGGAGAAGAAAAGCGTGAGTTCTCCTTTTACACCGACAGACTGCGGAGAGAGCTCTGTAATATAGAACAGAGCTGTATAAGAAAATATTGAGATTACTCATTGATTTTGTGGCAACATTTTGATCAAAGACAACAAATCTCAGGGTTACGTCTCCAGTGGCTCACAGTAACTGAGTATCTGAGTAAATGTAATTAGTTTCTGTACTTTAGTATTTTTTGGTGTATCTGTACTGAAGTTTCTCCATTCTGGACTTTCTCCTTTCACTCCACTACATTTCAGAGTCTAATATCCGACTTTTTCCTCCTACATTTTGAGAAATCTGTCGTTCCTTTTGGTTTCTGTGTGTATAAAAACGTAACATGTCAAAACGAAAGAAGCGCAAAGCCAGAGCACCAATCAGGGCCCAGCGGTCACTTTGTTTAGAGCTGGTTTTGACCTGTTGGTCAGACCGACCCAGTGCAGCACGCGGTTCAACGTCAGCGCAGCAGCGTAAAACTTTGGGAGAGTCTGTTCAACATAAATGATGAACTAACCTAACTTTGTGTAAATAGAGCTCAATATAGAAATATGTCCACATATGCAGTCGAGACTGACGCGGCTTTTTTCTGAATTTCTACAAACACCATTTCATTTTATAGTAAATGAGTTTGGGCTGGTTTATGTTTATGAACAGACGCCTACAGATCAACATAGTAAAGGAGCTCATCTGTGATCCTGAGTTTAAAGCCAGTTTTTATTCAACTTAAACTTGGAACTAAGTTGTAAATAAATCTGAAACTGAAACTTTGCTTGTGTGTAAAAAGTGATTTCAGAGCCACTCGGTTCTCCCTGATGGAAACTGTTTACCTTCAGTGTTTTGTGCTTCTGATCATTTTAATAGACGTCAGCGTCACTAATTAATGACGTTCTATTAAAAGACTGGTTTACCAAGAGAGACGCTGGAGGACTTTCACCTGAAATGAGTTCATGAAGCCAGTCTGGTTATAAAAATGATAACAGGACATCAGAGCCAGAATTCCTCTTTTAGTACTTTTACTTTATACTTAAGTACATTTGAAGGGAAATACTTTAGTACTTTTACTCAAGTGGAGGTCTAAAGGGAGGAACTTCTACTTTTACTGGAGGAATATTTTACCTTGGGGGTCTCGACTTTAACTCAAGTCCATGACATGCGTCTACCACTATATTTCTCAAGAGCCAAATGGCTTAAATCTCACTCTGATTTCAAACTGACTTTGTCTAGTACAAACTGTGTCTAGGAGAAATACCAGAGATCAAAAGGAGATTGAATATTTCTTTCCTCTGGATACAGTTATACAGCTGTAATAAAATATTTGGCTTTGTGGTAATAACATTAGCTTTCCACCTTCGAGTTACATCATCAGAAGGGAGCTTTTCTACCCTTTCAACCTGAAAATCTGACAAGAGAGACTACATCAGCACCACTGTTGCATGACGATGATGTTTACAACAGACAAAGCAACGGTTACATTTAATTTTGGACAGGGTGTCTCTTTAAACCCGAGACAAAGGTTGTGTAGAACATTGTTAGCCTCTCCATTTCACTACAGCTTTGTGCAGCTACACGAATACAGCCATTCTAATGAGGTGTAATGCTGATTAATCCCAGCAGAAGTCGCCATTACTCCAGGCCTCCTGCATAACTGCATCACCAGGGGAGGGCAAGCTACTCCGGGCAGTGCTGATACGATGATATGTGGGCACTTGAGAATGGTCAGCCCACCAGATGGCCCACCACTTCACCAGCTGTTACCCTAGCACTGCTATGGCTGCAGTATTGAGCTACTCTGGGCACTGCTGATATGATATGTGGGCACTTGAGAATGCGATCGCTCGCTGGATAGCCGCCTCCCTCTCCGTGCTTGCTGGACTGAGACCAAGTGCCTCTCCTTTCTGCCCTCTGCAGCGTATAAGAGTAAACAAGGGGAAGAGCCTGCTAGTGCTTCATGGTTCAGCCACACAAGGAGGCGATAAGCACCAGTGGCTTTCGTAAAGAACAAGGACAAAGTCAAGAGACTCTTGTCCATATAGAGAGAAAAGAGCTCTCTATAGTTTATCTCGCCCATCTCGCTCGTACACACATTCCCAGGGCTGGAGAGCATATCGAACAAATCAGAGTTTCACCTACAAAGAGAGTTCAGCATAGCACATCAACCAGATCACCAGTATTCAGGCAGAGGAGTCACTGGAGCATTGAAAAGATCAAGGATCATTATATAATTTAACTACATACCACACCATGAAAAAGATGGAGATCACCCTCCATTTATTTGGTTTCCAGTTAAAATGCCCATTTCTGAAGAGATTAGATATAAGATGATCTACTTGCAAAAGGAAGGAAAGAGTCAAAGAAGTAAAAATAAAATGGGAGTTTCAAAAACTGACTTGCTACAAATGCTGCAGAAGTTGCAGAAAAAAAATGGGGCTCCTAACAACCACCTGGAAGACCTGGTCGACACCAAAACTGCCCCTATCAGAAAAAAAAACAGCACTTTAAGCTTTCATTTCTGGGAGAGAGAAGAAAAATCAAGCTGCTTTAGATCTGAAAACATCCACAGGTGTTTCTGTCCATCCTTCCACTGCGAGAAGACCACTCGGCATTTGCAAGCACGCAAAAATTTGATCATAGGGCTCCCGAGTGGTGCAACCGTCTAAGTGTTGGCCCGGTCATCAGGAGATCGTGAGTTCGATCCCTGGTGATGCTACAGCCGTCCGTGGCCAGGAGTCCAAGAGAGAACAATTGGCCTCGCTCTCTCTGGGTGGGTAGGATGGCCCACCCTTTCTGCCCATCACTCAATGTGATACTGCATCTGATAGGTGACAGATCTGGCAGTTGGTGCTTTCATATAGACCCAGAGTTTTAGCATTATCTGATTAAGTGCATGTAAATGTGCTGATCGGATTACTGAAAACATCTGATTTTCTGCAGGTATCAGATTACTAAGTGTTTATAAACGCACTCACTGAGAAAAGGAGACGGACATATCAAACAAATAAGCTGAACGATGGACTGACCACCACAGAGTCCAGACCTCAACATCCCTGAATGTGTCTGGATTACTTTGCAACTGTGCGGATCATATGAACATTATAGAGCTTTTTAAATGAAACCGTAGAAGCCGTATCGCCCCCTACGCTTCCTGTAGTGTATTACAGTCTGTCAGAGCGACTGTGTGGATCATATGAACATTATAGAGCTTTTTAAATGAAACAGTAGAAGCCGTATCGCCCCCTACGCTTCCTGTAGTGTATTACAGTCTGTCAGAGCGACTGTGTGGATCATATGAACATTATAGAGCTTTTTAAATGAAACAGTAGAAGCCGTATCGCCCCCTACGCTTCCTGTAGTGTATTACAGTCTGTCAGAGCGACTGTGTGGATCATATGAACATTATAGAGCTTTTTAAATGAAACAGTAGAAGCCGTATCGCCCCCTACGCTTCCTGTAGTGTATTACAGTCTGTCAGAGCGACTGTGTGGATCATATGAACATTATAGAGCTTTTTAAATGAAACAGTAGAAGCCGTATCGCCCCCTACGCTTCCTGTAGTGTATTACAGTCTGTCAGAGCGACTGTGTGGATCATATGAACATTATAGAGCTTTTTAAATGAAACAGTAGAAGCCGTATCGCCCCCTACGCTTCCTGTAGTGTATTACAGTCTGTCAGAGCGACTGTGTGGATCATATGAACATTATAGAGCTTTTTAAATGAAGCAGTAGAAGCCGTATCGCCCCCTACGCTTCCTGTAGTGTATTACAGTCTGTCAGAGCGACTGTGTGGATCATATGAACATTATAGAGCTTTTTAAATGAAACAGTAGAAGCCGTATCGCCCCCTACGCTTCCTGTAGTGTATTACAGTCTGTCAGAGTGACTGTATGGATCATATGAACATCATAGAGCTTTTTAAATGAAACAGTAGAAGCCGTATCGCCCCCTACGCTTCCTGTAGTGTATTACAGTCTGTCAGAGCGACTGTGTGGATCATATGAACATTATAGAGCTTTTTAAATTAAACAGTAGAAGCCGTATCGCCCCCTACGCCTCCTGTAGTGTATTACAGTCCGTCAGAGCGACTGTGTGGATCATATGAACATTATAGAGCTTTTTAAATGAAACAGTAGAAGCCGTATCGCCCCCTACGCTTCCTGTAGTGTATTACAGTCTGTCAGAGCAACTGTGTGGATCATATGAACATTATAGAGCTTTTTAAATTAAACAGTAGAAGCCGTATCGCCCCCTTCTTTTCCCTCATTCCAGACACTACTCGTTAGATTGAGACAGCATGCTGGCCTAACTCACTGGCCAAATCCGTAAACCCAGCCTTCAAGTTTGAGAGCTGTAGCTCTTAGTGATGTGGCAAAGCCCACAGCAGCCAGAGCAATAAATAATCAGGACCTCATGCTGGATGATGTGATGTGAGATACCCTCAGTGAAACTGTAGAGGTCCTGACCCTGACCTGAGCTGAGCTTCATTCCCACAGTGTTTAAACAGCTTATGTTCTAGCTTTCATTGTGCGTGTAATTTCCTCTCCTGAGGTCCACTTAAAATGTTTATGTACCAAAAATGAATAATTACTCTTTAAAAACAACAATTTTCCAACCTCATTTATTTGATTTATTTATTTGTTTTTACAAGCACTGATAATGTCTTCAACAGTTTGACCTTCGTTTCCTTTTTTCTTCGCACTTTTAAGCACCTAATTTTGATGTTGGATTAATGTAGCTACGTGCATCAGTTACGTATTTTTGATGGTATTCTTGGCTTTTTGAGCCTTTTTCAATTTTTTTTGTTGCCATTTTTACTAAGTCGTCTGAGAGAGAGATTGAGAGAGAGAGAGAGAGAGAGAGAGAGAGTTTCAATGCCTGAAGCTTAAAAAAAAAAATTAGAAGAATTAATTTTTTAATCTTGTGATATTTAACATTTTATGTATGTACTACAAATTATACAGTAACTACTTCATATTTTACAGTTTCTATCAAATTATTCAGCACATACTTTATGCAGTATCCACTATAAAGTATTCAGTCTGTACTATAAATTATTCAGCAACCACTGTTAGTTATTCAGCAACTACTATACATTTTTCAGCATCTATTATGAATTATTCAGCAACTAGTATGAATTATTCAGTCTCTACTATAAATTATTCATTATCTACTATAAATTATTCAGTATCTATCCATCCATCCATTTTCTAAGCCGCTTCTCTGTCAGGGTCGCGGGGGGAGCTGGAGCCTATCCCAGCAGTCTTCGGGCGGAAGGCAGGATACACCCTGGACAGGTCGCCAGTCCATCGCAGGTTATTCATTATCTAATATGAATTATTCAGTAACTACTGTAATTATACACTAACTACTATAAATTAAACAGTAATTTCCATGAATTATTCAGTATCTACTATGAAACTAATATGTAAGTGATGTAGTTCAGAGAGGTATTTGTTTTAGGGCTGAGAGTTTGAGGAATTCATTGAGAAGCGTAGTTAGAGATAAATTCAGATCGTTTTTTCTGATAAAACCTAAGACACCTAAGAGGAAATGATCTTTTTGGTGTGCTTGCTGATGGATTATTTGCCGTGTGCAGTTCTGGGCTCTTGCTAAAGTGGAACAGTAAAGATTCTCTCTCCACAACCTGCCACTGATCCTCAAAATGCTGCCTGTGTGCACAATAAAGGAAGCTGTTCTTGGAGGTGCGGTTTTGATCCGCTGATTTGAATGTCTTCTGATTGGGGCGCTGCTATGAATCAGGTTGTAGGGGGGTCACTGCAAAGTTTTCAGGTCACGTCAATCAGTGAAATGAAGATGAGCCAGCTACGAAGAATCAGTCTGGGAAAGCGCCTCAGCTTGTAAGGCTGTTTTCAGAGGAACACATTGCAGCATCTTGCATGGCTTTGCTGATGAAAACATTGCAGCGCAGACGGTGTTGGGGGAGGGAGTAACGGCATATCACAGGAAAACGAGGCCTATGACAGAACCACAGGAAATATTGGTTTCACAAATTACTCACATTTGGAAATACGTCGACTTCTTTTTTCAGAAGTGCTGTTGGTTTCACTCCCAAAACATCTTCCTCAAACTGTGTGGAGCTGTTCACTGATCTCTAATAAACTTGATTACATGGGTTCTGACATCGTATAACATTGCAGGGTAGCGGGGGGGAGGGGGGTTGGGGGTTGGGGAGGGGGTGTCAACCTAACATTGGGCACAATTTAACAGACCTTTAATGTTGTTATACGAGGTACAGCAGTGCAAGCTTCTGGCCACATTCCCCCGTCTCCTAGCCACGGTCTCCCACCAAATTTCAGAGCGATTTGTCAGGTTTTTTAACGGATCTGTGCCAAAGACTTTTCAGGGCGTCATTTTTCAGCACGAGTTTTTTCGCCTACTGAGCTGTTTGTGTAAATCACAAAATCCAACCTCATGTCACTTTAATCACCATCTTGTTTCCTACAACACGGCACCAGTTTGAAGCACGAGGCAGGCCAACTGTACAGCCTCTGTACGGCGGGGTTAGCCGTTACACGGTGTAAACAAAGTAAACAAAGACAACGTGAATTTTGACGTGTTGTCCCACATTTACACAGATTTTAAAATGAAAGAGAGAAACACCTGAACACCAGGATTGCCTTCTGCCTTATTAGCATCTTTCAGATGTTAATACATTAACATTTACATCATTTGGCTGACGCTCTTATCCAGAGCGACTTACAGTTTGATCATTTTACACAGGGAGGTGAAGGTGGAGTTAGGAGTCTTGCCCAAGGACTCTTATTGGTATAGTGTAGGGTGTTTACCCAGGTGGGGATTGAACCCCAGTCTACAGCGTAGAAGGTAGAGGTGTTAACCACTACACTAACCAACCACCGTATTTTGGTTTTAACAACGTTCCACATCTCTGTGTCTCCGTTTTTGTCCATTTTTCAGTTTTTGACCATTTGGAAACACCCGCCATCTTTTATATTCTGAGCAAATTTCAACAAGACTGGACCAAAAGAAACATCCCACTACGACTTTGAAAAAAGTCCGGTTCCATTGACTTACATTGAAAGTAAAGTGGGTTTTTTCTTCCTCCTGTAAAGTTACCATTTTGGAGATAACAGCGATATTTTACCTTCGTAGGTGTGATGTTTTTATTTGCTGTCCTTAACTAGAAAAAAAAATATTTGACACAGTTTCATGTCAGTTTTCGTATAAAATGTGATGGTTGGTGTATCTATCAATTGCGCTGTCCATCAGTCTCATTGACAGATTATGATAATTCAGCCTGGTTGGAAAATATACACCAATTACTGTGTAGGTAGTGGGCTGGTTTAAAAGGTCAAGGGCTGAGTTTAGTTCATAGTCCAGCCCTGCTTTATATCAAAATGTTTTACAGAATGCCTAGTCCTCAATTTGCTTTTAAAGCTTAAAATTTCTCCCATAAAATTGACTGATTTACTGGCAGCAGAGCACATATTTTACAGTATTTTTCCTGTTTATTAAATGTAAAGAACTGCTGCCAGTAACTGACTAAATTGTGGTATCTTGTGTATTATAACCAATGCACCTCACCACAAGCCAGATCTTTTATGGTTTGGTGCTGTAAAATAAAGCAGTATTTTACTGTAAAATTAATACTGTAAATTTAGAGCATTTTATAGTAATTTGAAGTAGGGTCACAGACATAGGAACTGCTGCCAGGAGAGACCTTCATGTAGTCCTCAATGGAACCTGGGCCAATGGCAGACCTTTATTCAGACCTCGGTCAAAAATCTGGGTGTTGTAATCGACGAGGGTTTTACATTGGACAAGCAGATAAAGGCGGTAGTTAAGTCCAGTTCTTACCAACTCAGACAGCCGTCCAAAGTTAAGCCGTTTTTATCTTTCTCAGACTTTGAGACAGTAATTCATGCATTTATTTCCACAAGGCTTGATTATTGTAATTCACTGTACATTGGTGCTGGTGATTCGTTGGTTGCAAAGCTACAGTTGGTGCAAAATGCTGCAGCGAGGCTTTTAACACGTACATCCCAGAAAGAACATGTTACCCCAGTCTTGGCTTCACTCCATTGGCTCCCAGTTGTTTTTAGAACACAGTAAAAACTTTTGCTTTTAGTGTCTAAGTCTCTGCATGGCTTAGCTCCCAGCTACTTGGCTGAATTGCTTGTGCCCTATGTTCCAGCACGGGCCCTAAGATCTGCCGATCAGCTTCGGCTGGTGGTCCCCAAGTCGAGGCTGAAACAGAGGGGGGACCGAGTGTTTGCTGTGGCTGCCCCCGAAACTGTGGAATGAGCTGCCGCTGCAGATTCGATTGGCACCCACTCTGTCACGTTTTAAATCTAGTCTTAAAGCTCATTGCTATTCCACGGCTTTTATGTCATTTGTTTTATCTCTTTTAAATTTGTTTTACTAGTACTGTAGTTTAATGTTTGTATTTGTGCAGCACTTTGGTCAACTAACATGAAAAATGTGCTCTGTAAATAAATTGACGTTGACCTGTTTATGTCCCTGTTCTGCAGGCTGGCCTTAAAGAAGTATGTAATTCAGTATATGAGCAGCGGGCCTGTCGTTTGAGCAGCACTGAGGACGGGCGGCAGCTACTGCTTTCAATTCATAGTCTGACATTCAGAGTATGATGGCACCAAACACTGCACATCACTGACCATCCAAACAGTTTAACGCTGTTAGGTCCCACACGGCACACAAACCTTGAAATTTACCTATTTTGAAGTGCAGATCCTAAACTTTCAATCCATATCATGTGGGTTTGTAAGCTGAAAAGGAGATCATTTGGGGACACCTAATTTAACGGTCCCCTGTAGATGATCTACAGATATTTACATACTTTCTAATGATAGTACAACAACAACAACAACAACAACAACAACAACAACAACAGGTTTAGGAGGAGGTGCAGGTTAAGGGTTAGATGTAATAGAATCTATTGCACCCAAAGTTCACTTGCAATTAACAGGTTTATAGTTGAATAGACGTTAGACAGACTGAGCATCTACAACATGTCAGACTTTGATGAAGTCATCACGTGGACAGAAGATGCATATCCTTAGCATGTTTTTGTCATTCTTTGACTCGAACCTGTCGCAAATCAAATGTTAAAGTACTTAATTACTGAAACGCCTTACAAATGATCCATAATGTGAAAGAAACTCACAGCAAAACCACAATAACAAGTCTAGACTTCTCAAAGTGTGTTCACACTGGCAGTGTCGTGATGCTACAAAGGAGCCAGAATCCCTTCATTTCCTGGCGATTTCCGGTGGCGAGAGGCAGCACGAGCATTGGCAACATGACAGAGTTCAGCAAAGTGTAACTTCTGCAATTTAGGAGCGAAGCGATGTGGCAGTTACGCTGTGGAGTGGAGAAGGGTGGGACGTTTTATCTCTGCCACTGTGAAAGGGTGTGCCCCCTTTATAGCTCCTAGATATTTGTTCCTGTTAGAGATGGAGGAGCGACAGCGGTGCTTCTGCCACAAATAGATGCCGATTGCATGAACTGAACACGGCTTTCTTCTCAAGCTGACAGCACAGACAGTGATGCACATCACAGGAATTAAACTGGCACGCAGGTTATTTCTCCATAGTGTTTTTACTTTTAGCGGTAACGCATCTGATGGGTTTGGCAACAGTGAAACCATGGCAACCAATGGTCACCTCGATTTCAGAAACACCTAAAGGTGATGAGTGACCAGTGATTTGGATGACGAGGCAAAAAGTCACTGGTGACAAACACAGGGTAAGGGTTGTTGCGCAAGACGAAGGACTAACATATATTAAAGGCACAGGAGTGGACAAATTAATGGAAACGTCACAGGTACACTTTTTGGCCATTTTAACGGAAACGTCACAGGTACACTTTTTGGCCATTTTAACGGAAACGTCACAGGTACACTTTTTGGCCATTTTAACGGAAACGTCACAGGTACACTTTTTGGCCATTTTAACGGAAACGTCACAGGTACACTTTTTGGCCATTTTAACGGAAACGTCACAGGTACACTTTTTGGCCATTTTAACGGAAACGTCACAGGTACACTTTTTGGCCATTTTAATGGAAACGTCACAGGTACACTTTTTGGCCATTTTAATGGAAACGTCACAGGTACACTTTTTGGCCATTTTAATGGAAACGTCACAGGTACACCTTTTGGCCATTTTAATGGAAACGTCACAGGTACACCTTTTGGCCATTTTAATGGAAACGTCACAGGTACACCTTTTGGCCATTTTAATGGAAACGTCACAGGTACACCTTTTGGCCATTTTAATGGAAACGTCACAGGTACACCTTTTGGCCATTTTAATGGAAACGTCACAGGTACACCTTTTGGCCATTTTAATGGAAACGTCACAGGTACACCTTTTGGCCATTTTAATGGAAACGTCACAGGTACACCTTTTGGCCATTTTAATGGAAACGTCACAGGTACACCTTTTGGCCATTTTAATGGAAACGTCACAGGTACACTTTTTGGCCATTTTAATGGAAACGTCACAGGTACACTTTTTGGCCATTTTAATGGAAACGTCACTGGTACACTGGCCATTTTAATGGAAAAGTCACAGGTACACCTTTTGGCCATTTTAATGGAAACGTCACAGGTACACTTTTTGGCCATTTTAATGGAAACGTCACTGGTACACTGGCCATTTTAATGGAAAAGTCACAGGTACACCTTTTGGCCATTTTAATGGAAACGTCACAGGTACACTTTTTGGCCATTTTAATGGAAACGTCACAGGTACACTTTTTGGCCATTTTAATGGAAACGTCATAGGTACACTGGCCATTTTAATGGAAAAGTCACAGGTACACCTTTTGGCCATTTTAATGGAAACATTACAAGCACACCTTTTCCCATTATAATGGAAACACCTACCATATAGGTGCACTATATAGGTTTATAGTTACTGACTATCTGTTAATCTACAGTTCATCAGCTCCCCCCATTCACCACCACAGGACCATCACCGTTTGGGGAGGTTTCTAATGTAATCGGACATTGAGTGGACACAGTGCATCATGGTTGCCATTTTCCATTGATGAATCAGGTAGCGGGGGGCCGATTAATAGTGCAGTACCAGAAGGGCTACAGTCTGTAACTGCACACATACAGTATATAGTGGACCCGTACAAATCGGTGAAACTTCATTCATGTCATTATGTATTTTGTAGAATTCTGTATTTTTATATCATCATTTTCTGTTTTCTCCTCTCAATGTGTTTAAAGCAACACAATACTGTTTTATTCAAAAGCTAGGGAACCCTGGTCAGAATACATGTTTTATTGATTTTTTTTAAAAGAAAGAAAAATAATGCAACCTCTGCAGCAAATAAAAAATAAACTGTCTGCAGAAGTTAACACACAACTCCTTTTACAAAAATTTGAAAACATAAAACAATAATTGGCACATGCAAAAGTTTGGACATCATAATACTTGCCCCCTTTGGCATTTGTTACCGCTTGGATACCCTTTCTGTAGCCAGTTAGAAGTCATTTTAGGAGCGTTCATCCACTGTTTCTTGCAGACTGTCTAGTTCTACAATATTCAACAGTCTTGCATGCATCGCAGGCTTAAGATCTACCTACATAGTTTCAATGTGCCAGGGAACTATGAGGCCCATCCCAAAGCTTCAAATCAAGTTTCTTGAAGTAGTTCATGATGGATTTTAGGGTATGTTTTAGATCTTTGTCTTTGTGTAGAAGCTAGCCTCTTCTTCTTTTTCTTTACACTCGGCACAATGCAGTCAGACAAGTACCGTCTCCTGGCAACCACCAAACCCAGACTCGTCCATCGGATTTCCAGACGGAGAAGCGTGATTGGTCACTCCAGAGAACACGTCTCCACTGCTCTAGAGTCCAGTGGCGGCACTTTACACCACTGCATTCCACGCTTTGCATTGCGCTTGGTGATGCAAGGCTTGGATGCAGCTGCTCGGCCATGGAAACCCATTCCATGAAGCTCTCTACGCTGTTCTTGAGCTGATCTGAAGGCCACATAAAGTTTGGAGGTCTGTAGTGATTGACTCTGCAGAAAGTCGGTGACCTCTGCGCACTATGCCCCTCAGCATCCGCTGACCGCTCTGTCATTTTACGTGGCTGATCACTTAGTGGCTGAGTTGCTGTCGTTCCCAATCGCTTCCACTTTGTTATAATCCCACTGACAGTTGACTGTGGAATATTTAGTAGTGAGGAAATTTCACGACTGGACTTGCTGCACAGGTGGCGTCCGATCACGGTACCACGCTGGAATTCACTGAGCTCCTGAGAGCGACCCATTCTTTCACTAATGTCTGTAGAAGCAGTCTGCAGGCCTAGGGCTCGGCTTTATACACCTGTGGCCATGGAAGTGACTGGAACACCTGAATTCAATGATTTGTGTGGGTGAGTGAAGACTTTTGGAAATATAGTGCATCTTTGATGAACTTTGGTGATTGCAGCAAAATGGTTCCTTATTTGTTGATTCACAGCAGTTTCCACAGTGCCTCTGTGTTATTTTGCATACTTTAGACACTGAGTTTTGTGATGAGGCCACAGATAAGATTTCCTTCCTCTTAACACTCTTCTGTGCAGATAATGTTTGTGCAAGTGACTCTGCACAGTATGGACCACCACCACTCCTGCTTCAGCTAAACCTTTGTCTTTCGCAATCATGTGGGGGTTTTGCTTTGCCTGTCTGGTCAACATACAAGCAGCTTTATTTTAGAGCTTTACTTTTACATCTTGCTTTGACATCTACAGATGCCCTTGACTGCCATTTGACATTGACATTTCAGAAAGTGGAAATTGAGAGCTGGAAGCTTCCATGCTTTGAAGGCATCAATTAGCTTCATGTTCAGAACCTCAGTCAGCTGCTTAGAGGAGCCCCTGGGTACTGAGTGTTAGCTCAAGGTCTGACCAAACAGAGTTTATTATCCTCTGGAATTCTCATCAGCTGACCATTGTTTGACAGTTTTTCACCTGCCAAAACAGTCTTAATGAGCCAATTAAGGCCTAACGACTTAATTATGGTTTGTGAATCAAATATAAAGTAAATGTCCATTAACATTTGCAGAATAACTGCAGAATTCATTGGGTGCTTAACATAAAATATTATATATATATATATATAAAATGTACAATGTATAGCATTATGGCAGTAATAACTGTAAATTTGTGAGGGTTAAAGCTATTCAGATCAGTAACAGAACAGGTGTTTTCACTACTGCTGATAAAGTTTGCTTTATTGTTAGAAATTTATTGCCAGCCACATGTGGCCTGCTGCGCTGTGGGATCTGGGCGTTGGCATCAGTCCCACAGAACCGGACACTGGTGACTGCTCCATTCCTGCTCATTACTCCTGTATGCGCTCAGCCGGAGGGGAAGACAGGACAGATTTAGCACCGTGTTCCAAAATCAGCGCCGCGCTTTCATCGATTACTCTGCCTGATTGAAATCGGCCTGTTTTTACAGCTCAGGGCCCTGTGTGTGTTCGTGTGTGGAGGTTTTTGATGGATGTCAGGACAGGTGACTGCTATGTTCTGGGTTAAACTGGGAGGCTAGAAATAAAGAGTGTGTAAATTTATGTGGGGCTTTCATTTTTGATTTGCAACAAGGAACAAGAGCGTGGACACTTTCCATTGATGGGAGCATCTCTGCTCAAATGAATTTATGATCCCTCTCAATCTTCAAAATTAGTGTTTGAAGCGGTGTACATTATGGATTACATTTCACAACTGAAAACAAAAGATATTTCACTGCCATTGACGATAACAATGAAGAGTTTCTCAGGTTAATCAAACAACACTATGAAGATTTTCCAACATAACCAAATATAAGTATGTAGATTATTCAAGATAATCAAATGTATGTAAATTATTAGTTAGTAACCCTTATTAATCCCACAACGGGGAAATTTCACTTCTGCATTTAACCCATCCGTGCAGTGAAACACCACATACACACTAGTGAACACACACACTAGGGGGCAGTGAGCACACTTGCCCGGAGCGGTGGGCAGCCCTATCCGCAGCACCCAGGGAGCAGTTGGGGGTTAGGTGTCTTGCTCAAGGGCACCTCAGTCTTGTACTGTAGGCTCAGAGGATCAAACCGGCGACCTTCCAGTCATAAGGCTGGTTCCCTGACCTCCAGCCCACGACTGGCCCGAGATAATCAAATGCAAGTATGTAAGTTATTCAAGATAATCAAATGTACATAAGATTTTTCACACAAACCAAACATAACTATGTAGATCATAAGTGTGTAGATTTCTCAAGATAAATAAATTGAACCATGTATGCAGATTTTTCAAAATAATCACAAGTAACAGATAGTTTCATGATATTTTTATTCCAAGATAAAGCTGATTTTTCAAGATAAATCAATTGTGACTGTCTATATGGTTTAAGATCATCAGAAGTCACAATGGGCCTCATTCACCAACTTCTCTTAAGAAGAAATCTTCTCAAAACACACACAGTTTTCACCAAGACTCCGACTTTCACCATTCATTTCTTATCTGGGGTTAGTCAAGAACAGAATCTACACTCTCAGGAACACAAAGGTGAGAACAGTTCTGCGCTTTAAGAACACATCAATATTCATGACCTAGGCTTTTTCTTAGGACCTTCTCAACATGTTCAAGAACAAACTCAGGAAGATGTTGGTGAAGGAGGCCCGATGTTTAGATACGCCTCTGAAAAAGTGGCATGCATGGCCAAACTTGAAGAGACCTTGCTTACTAGCTTCTACATGCTTTAAAGAAAGCGTATGAAAACCTTTTAAAGATGACATGGACGTCATACACTTCTCACGAATGTCAGAATGCAAATATCCACAAACAGTTCTAAATGTCCCAATATTTGTGACAAATATCGCAATAGCTGTCGCCGGTTTAGTGTGCTGTAGATATCAGACGCTCAGACTAAAGACCAAATCAATCATACCCCCATACTCGTGACTTTGGCTACATTTACACAGCAGCAAAAAAACGCACTGAATCTGACATTTTCAATTCCAATTTCTTCAACTAGTCCAAAACGCCGCAGCCAGGGTCCTCACTAAAACTAGAACATCTGATCATATCAGTCCAGTGCTATCATCACTTCATTGGCTGCCTGTTAAATTCCGTATTGATTATAAAATCCTTTTATTGACGTATAAAGCCCTACATGGTCTTGCTCCTGAGTACCTGCAAGACCTTATTTCTCATTATGAGCCTTCACGACTACTCAGATCCCAGAGCGCTGGCTTATTAATAGTTCCCAGAATTCCTAAGGCTGCAGCTGGAGGAAGAGCTTTTTCTTATTAAGCCCCCAAACTCTGGAACGATCTTCCAGAAACTGTTCGGGACTCAGACACAGTCTCAATCTTTAAGACTAGGCTGAAAACTCACTTGTTCAGTTCAGCTTTTGGTAGCTAATGTTCCCCCCTAGATAAAGGCAGCAGATCCAGGGGTCCATGGACACAGGGAATTATAGTAAACTGAGACACTGGTGCTGTCGTCCCGCTGCTCGCACGCGGTCACTCAGGTTTGTGGACGGTGGAGTGGAGGGATGCCAGACTGTCTCAGAGTGCTGCCGTGTCTGTGTGTCCTTCTGGTTCTCTCCTGTTAGTTAAGCTGTCATAGTCAGATCGGAGTCGTTAGCCACACTCTGGAAATGTTCACATCCCCTGTTTATGTACAAACAGACAGAATAAAACTAATTCCCTCTCCCTGCCTTTTTTTTTTCGAGTATACAATCGCCCACATGTCTGGCTGGACACTGAAGGACGACCGACTGCCGAGCCCTCCTGCTACCCACTTCAGACTAGCTGTTCACGCCCCAGCCACCACCACCTGCCTTGGACGAGCTGCCCACCCTACAGTGATGCTCTCATAGACTCCTGGCTATTCCTAATACCAATATTACTGCTATTAATATTAGTAGTATAATCACTTGTAGGTAGTTTGACCAGAGGAGGACGGGTCCACCCTAGTGAGCCTGGTTCCTCCGAAGGTTTATTCCTCAGTTCTGAGGGAGGTTCTCCTTGTCACTGTCGCCCCTGGCTTGCTCACCGGGGGGGGGGGTTTACATTTTTGTTAAAACTGTCTTTTCTGGAATTCTGTGAAGCTGCTTTTTGACATGATCAGTTGTAAAAAGCGCTACAATTAAATCTGATTTGATGATTTGACGCTTTCATGTGGGACTGAAATCCAGTCCGTATCCGATCTGAGACAATGCGACTCAGTCTGAAAAGCCAGATCAGAATGAACGCGACTTTTACGTCAGTCCAACTCGACATTCATCATCATTTCGTGCTGCAGAGGCTCAAACATTTAGGCTGATGTTCCTGTACCGAAAAATAGAAGAGACTCATCGCAGCTGCTCCGAGTTTGAAGAGGCTTCAAATGAAATAGCTGAATGCGGCCGGAGGAGCGCGAGGCTGCAGCGTTTAAAGAATCTGAGGACACAAACCAAAGAAGTACAGAATAACACGCCCTTTTTATGGAGTCCAGCTGTCAACCACTGGAACTTCATAATCACTCCTGTGATGCTGGTGAAGACGAAACTGAAGCCGCCACGACTGTTTACCTCTGGATGAGGCGTGGTTTTAGAGCGGACCTATTCAGACTGATGTTGTATACAGGCCACATTTAAAAGATAATGTGAACAGCCAAACACAGAAATCGGATTTGGTGGGAAAATCAGATTCAGCCACTTTTACCTGCTGCGTAAATGTGGCCTTTGAGGCCTGACCCGGTGTGACCCAACTCGAGTGTACTTGGTACCACGAAGGTTGAAACCCTTGCATATATTAAGCCACCTCATTATTTTTTCAATGGCAAACAGTTAGCAATACTGGTAGGCAGTTTTTTTTGTGCACACAGCCTGTACAAGAGTAATGTTTGTTTATGTGAGCTTCGTGTTTCTCTTGCAGAAATCGCTCTTTCTTTCTTTCTTTTTCTCTCTCTATAAATATTATCAGCAGTGCATATCATGTGGTGAGTGAGCACTACATCTTTAATAATTAGTCTTTACAAGGCTTTACAAGGACACGGTGGCCTGCTGGACGCAGAGTGCCTGGTGTGATGGCACCCCAGAGCATCAAGCTGATTGCAGGACAAATGCCTTTCCCTTAAAGCAGCATGTGCAAGCAAAACACTCCCGCGGGAGGTGTGTGTAAGCAGAAACGGTTGGCCTGGTACTGCAATCCCAGAGAGTACAGTGGCAGTGCAGGGGAACTGGAGCTGATGTCAAGCAGAGCCACAGTCGTCTGCAGCTAATGCATGAAACGAGGGCGGCGGTGAGAGACGTTTGTTTATTTGATGTTTGTTAATGACGTCTTTAGAGGGCGGCGCTGAGTGATGTTTGTTTATCTGATGTTTGTTAATGACTCCTTTAGAGGGCGGTGGTGAGTGACGTTTGTTTATTTGATGTTTGTTAATGACGCCTTTAGAGGGCGGCGGTGAGCGACGTTTATTTATTTGATGTTTGTTAATGACGCCTTTAGAGGGCGGCGGTGAGCGACGTTTATTTATTTGATGTTTGTTAATGACGCCTTTAGAGGGCGGCGGTGAGCGACGTTTATTTATTTGATGTTTGTTAATGACGCCTTTAGAGGGCGGCGGTGAGAGACGTTTGTTTATTTGATGTTTGTTAATGACGCCTTTAGAGGGCGGCGGTGAGCGACGTTTATTTATTTGATGTTTGTTAATGACGCCTTTAGAGGGCGGCGGTGAGCGACGTTTGTTTATTTGATGGTTGTTATTGACGCCTTTAGAGGGCGGCGGTGAGAGACGTTTGTTTATTTGATGTTTGTTAATGACGCCTTTAGAGGGCGGCGGTGAGCGACGTTTGTTTATTTGATGTTTGTTAATGACGCCTTTAGAGGGCGGCGGTGAGCGACGTTTGTTTATTTGATGTTTGTTAATGACGCCTTTAGAGGGCGGCGGTGAGCGACGTTTGTTTATCTGATGTTTGTTAATGACGCCTTTAGAGGGCGGCGGTGAGCGACGTTTGTTTATCTGATGTTTGTTAATGACGCCTTTAGAGGGCGGCGGTGAGCGACGTTTGTTTATCTGATGTATGTTAATGACGCCTTTAGAGGGCGGCGGTGAGCGACGTTTGTTTATCTGATGTTTGTTAATGACGCCTTTAGAGGGCGGCGGTGAGCGACGTTTGTTTATCTGATGTTTGTTAATGACGCCTTTAGAGGGCGGCGGTGAGAGACGTTTGTTTATTTGATGTTTGTTAATGACGCCTTTAGAGGGCGGCGGTGAGCGACGTTTGTTTATCTGATGTTTGTTAATGACGCCTTTAGAGGGCGGCGGTGAGCGACGTTTGTTTATCTGATGTTTGTTAATGACGCCTTTAGAGGGCGGCGGTGAGAGACGTTTGTTTATTTGATGTTTGTTAATGACGCCTTTAGAGGGCGGCGGTGAGAGACGTTTGTTTATTTGATGTTTGTTAATGACGCCTTTAGAGGGCGGCGGTGAGAGACGTTTGTTTATTTGATGTTTGTTAATGACGCCTTTAGAGGGCGGCGGTGAGAGACGTTTGTTTATTTGATGTTTGTTAATGACGCCTTTAGAGGGTGGCGGTGAGAGACGTTTGTTTATTTGATGTTTGTTAATGACGCCTTTAGAGGGCGGCGCTGAGTGACGTTTGTTTATCTGATGTTTGTTAATGACGCCTTTAGAGGGCGGCGGTGAGAGACGTTTGTTTATTTGATGTTTGTTAATGACGTCTTTAGAGGGCGGCGCTGAGTGACGTTTGTTTATTTGATGTTTGTTAATGACGTCTTTAGAGGGCGGCGCTGAGTGACGTTTGTTTATCTGATGTTTGTTAATGACTCCTTTAGAGGGCGGCGGTGAGAGACGTTTGTTTATTTGATGTTTGTTAATGACGCCTTTAGAGGGCGGTGGTGAGTGATGTTTGTTTATTTGATGTTTGTTAATGACGCCTTTAGAGGGCGGCGGTGAGTGATGTTTGTTTATTTGATGTTTGTTAATGACGCCTTTAGAGGGCGGCGCTGAGCGACGTTTGTTTATCTGATGTTTGTTAATGACGTCTTTAGAGGGCGGCGCTGAGCGACGTTTGTTTATCTGATGTTTGTTAATGACGTCTTTAGAGGGCGGCGGTGAGTGATGTTTGTTTATTTGATGGTTGTTAATGACGCCTTTAGAGGGCGGCGCTGAGTGACGTTTGTTTATCTGATGTTTGTTAATGACGTCTTTAGAGGGCGGCGGTGAGTGATGTTTGTTTATTTGATGGTTGTTAATGACGCCTTTAGAGGGCGGCGCTGAGTGACGTTTGTTTATCTGATGTTTGTTAATGACGTCTTTAGAGGGCGGCGGTGAGTGATGTTTGTTTATTTGATGGTTGTTAATGACGCCTTTAGAGGGCGGCGCTGAGTGATGTTTGTTTATTTGATGTTTGTTAATGACGCCTTTAGAGGGCGGCGCTGAGTGATGTTTGTTTATTTGATGGTTGTTAATGACGCCTTTAGAGGGCGGCGCTGAGTGATGTTTGTTTATTTGATGGTTGTTAATGACGCCTTTAGAGGGCGGCGCTGAGTGATGTTTGTTTATTTGATGTTTGTTAATGACGCCTTTAGAGGGCGGCGCTGAGCGACGTTTGTTTATCTGATGTTTGTTAATGACGTCTTTAGAGGGCGGCGGTGAGTGATGTTTGTTTATTTGATGGTTGTTAATGATGCCTTTAGAGGGCGGCGCTGAGTGATGTTTGTTTATCTGATGTTTGTTAATGACGTCTTTAGAGGGCGGTGCTGAGTGATGTTTGTTTATTTGATGTTTGTTAATGACGCCTTTAGAGGGCGGCGGTGAGCGATGTTTGTTTATTTGATGTTTGTTAATGACGTCTTTAGAGGGCGGCGGTGAGAGACGTTTGTTTATTTGATGTTTGTTAATGACGCCTTTAGAGGGCGGCGGTGAGCGATGTTTGTTTATTTGATGTTTGTTAATGACGTCTTTAGAGGGCGGCGGTGAGAGACGTTTGTTTATTTGATGTTTGTTAATGACGCCTTTAGAGGGCGGCGGTGAGAGACGTTTGTTTATTTGATGTTTGTTAATGACGTCTTTAGAGGGTGGCGGTGAGCGACGTTTGTTTATTTGATGTTTATTAATGACGCCTTTAGAGGGCGGCGGTGAGAGACGTTTGTTTATTTGATGTTTATTAATGACGCCTTTAGAGGGCGGCGGTGAGTGACGTTTGTTTATTTGATGTTTGTTAATGACGCCTTTAGAGGGCGGCGGTGAGAGACGTTTGTTTATTTGATGTTTGTTAATGACGCCTTTAGAGGGTGGCGGTGAGCGACGTTTGTTTATTTGATGTTTATTAATGACGCCTTTAGAGGGCGGCGGTGAGAGACGTTTGTTTATTTGATGTTTGTTAATGACGCCTTTAGAGGGCGGCGGTGAGTGATGTATGTTTATTTGATGTTTGTTAATGACGCCTTTAGAGGGCGGCGCTGAGTGACGTTTGTTTATCTGATGTTTGTTAATGACGCCTTTAGAGGGCGGTGGTGAGAGACGTTTGTTTATTTGATGTTTGTTAATGACGCCTTTAGAGGGCGGCGGTGAGTGACGTTTGTTTATTTGATGTTTGTTAATGACGCCTTTAGAGGGCGGCGGTGAGCGACGTTTGTTTATTTGATGTTACCTCTCCTTGGAATCTGATATTGACATGAAATAAATCCGTGCTCAGTTTTTAATTGAATGCACTCCTTCCTTTTAGACATCAGCAGAACAGCTTGTAATGGGATTCCCTTCCATTCTGGTCATACTAACTTTTAAAGCTAACGCATTAGATTACTTGGTAACTTGTGAACATTTTAAATTATGTGACTAAAATTGTTAACAATAAATACATAAATCACCAAGATAATGACAGTTTAGACTAAATATTTATATGATCCCACCAGTGTTTGAGGAAACTAGGAACTAAACAACCACTTCTACTGTCCACTGCAACAACTGCAACATCTTACGAACAGACTGCTGTGAGACGTGTCCATTTATGGGACTGGACACAGTGAGCAAACAGCACCAGAGACTGGCTGAATGGGCTGTAGGCTGGACTTAACACACAAATTTTGGAGACTGTTTAACACAGTCCACCTCAAAATGTTCTACAGGAAGAGTTTACTCATTCTTACTGGCCCATTTCCAGCTCTGACTGTGCCATCGTAGGACGTTTAACCAGCCTTTGTCTAATCAACAGCCTTCCAAATGCACCAGACTGATTTTTTCCCCTCACAGAGGTTCTTACGACTTAGTTTAAAAGGCAATTTCTCACACAATTACCATCAAAATCAGTGCGAATTTTGGCGATTTTGGTTTATGTGATTGCTTCATGCAGTTGTATCGCGCAAAATGATGAGCATGTTACAGATCAGGGAGCAGACACTCGCCCATCAGCGCCTGTCACGTCAAAAGCTGAGCATTTAGAGAGAGGACACTCCTACTTTCAGCTTTACCAACAGACTTCCAAACCATTTATATGGATGGTCAACTTTCAAAGTCGAAAGCAAAGCCTCAAAGTCAGAGCCGGTTCTAGCGCCAAGTGACGTAACGGGTCTCTTAAGGCCTCTGAGGTACCGTCTAAAATCTAAGATATCCAAAAAATATTAGCAGGATATGAAAATAGGAAACTATTTTACTGAAAATCTTTAATCAACAGTCACATTGTAAATGATATAAATACTGAGTAACCCAACAACATTTGGAAAACACTTCATTTTAATAGATTTCACTGCATATATGAGCTTCTTCTGGTGTAGATTCATGGCACCCTTGAATGGAAACTCTAGATTAGTGGTTTCCAAAGCTGTGCCCTCATGCTTTATACGTTTAAAGAATAAGGCATTTTCCACTGTTACAGCGGAGTCACTCCGGAGTTCAGTTCAGGTATGTTTGGAAAACCATGTAGTGTTACACCCATAATTCAACTGCTCACCAAGACAGTAAGGAAAACACTGTATATTACAGACAGTAAATCGCGCTCAGCCAAGACAGCGGGAATTCCACTGTAGCCTAACAGCTGTTAAAGACCCCATAATGACAGGAAGCTGTAATAGTAAAAGTGAATAAAACACTTATACATATTATTTATTACCTCCCTCTGATCTGGAAGAGCCAGGCTGTAGGTAAAGCTGGAGTTACAGCATGGAGAGCAGAGAGAGCCAACAGGCAGCTTCTTAACAACTCCGTCTCTGTCCGTCTCTCCCCTCTCCCTCCGTCTCTTCCTCCGTCCATCTCTCCCTCTTTCCCTCCTTCCGTCTCTCTGTCCGTCTCTCCCCATCTTTCCCTCCTTCCGTCTCTCCGTCCGTCTCTCCCTCCGTCCGTCACTCCCTCCGTCTCTCCCCTCTCCTTCCGTCCGTCTCTCCCTCCGTCTCTCCCCTCTCCTTCCATCCATCTCTCCCTCCGTCTCTCCCCTCTCTCTCCCTCCGTCTCTCCCCTCTCTCTCCCTCCGTCTCTCCCCTCTGTCTCCATCTTTCCCTCCGTCTCCCTTCGTCTCTCCCTCCATCTTTGTCTCTCCGTCTCTCCCCTCTCTCTCCATCTGTCTCTCCCCTCTCTCTCCATCTTTCCCTCCGTCTCCCTTCATCTCTCCCTCCATCTTTCCCTCTCCTTCCGTCCGTCTCTCCCTCCGTCTCTCCCCTCTCCTTCCATCCATCTCTCCCTCCGTCTCTCCCCTCTCTCTCCCTCCGTCTCTCCCCTCTGTCTCCATCTTTCCCTCCGTCTCCCTTCGTCTCTCCCTCCATCTTTGTCTCTCCGTCTCTCCCCTCTCTCTCCATCTGTCTCTCCCCTCTCTCTCCATCTTTCCCTCCGTCTCCCTTCGTCTCTCCCTCCATCTTTCCCTCTCCGTCTCTCCCTCCGTCTCTCCCCTCTCTCTCCATATGTCTCTCCCCTCTCTCTCTCCATCTTTCCCTCCTTCCATCTCTCCTTCTGTCTCTCTCCCTCCGTCTCTCCCTCCGTCTCTCCCCTCTGTCTCCATCTTTCCCTCCGTCTCCCTTCGTCTCTCCCTCCATCTTTGTCTCTCCGTCTCTCCCCTCTCTCTCCATCTGTCTCTCCCCTCTCTCTCCATCTTTCCCTCCGTCTCCCTTCGTCTCTCCCTCCATCTTTCCCTCTCCGTCTCTCCCTCCGTCTCTCCCCTCTCTCTCCATCTGTCTCTCCCCTCTCTCTCTCCATCTTTCCCTCCTTCCATCTCTCCTTCTGTCTCTCCCTCTGTCTCTCCCCTCTCCGTCTCTCCCTCCATCTTTGTCTCTCCGTCTCTCCCTCCATCTTTGTCTCTCCGTCTCTCCCTCCATCTTTGTCTCTCCCCTCTCTCTCCATCTGTCTCTCCCCTCTCTCTCTCCATCTTTCCCTCCTTCCGTCTCTCCCTCCGTCTCTCCCTCCGTCTCTCCCTCCGTCTCTCCCTCCGTCTCTCCCTCCGTCTCTCCCTCCGTCTCTCCCTCTCCTCTCAGGTCTACACAATGCACACCAATACATTCAGAATTGCGACTTTCTTTTACAGTCCAGATTCTGTCCAGTTTCGAGGTGATAAATCGGTATGTACCATGCAAGACTTTACACTCTCAGAAATGAAGGTACTAGACTGTCACTGGGGCAGTTCCCCTCTTGTCACTGGGGTGGAACCCTCAAGGCTCCATCTCAGTGCCTTCAGTCAGAGAACATAACTGAACCATAATCCACTGAAATGATCTGTTCTAAACTGTACTGACTCCACACACCCCGCCTCGCCTCGCCTCCAAACTTTTACTCTACTGCTCTGTTTTAAAACATTCAGTTATGAAAAGGAACAAATACCAACTTTTCACCTGGAGGAACTGATTTAAGCTTCACAATCAGACTTCAAAAGAACATTTACATCATCTGTGTATTTAATTTAGTCATGTACCATCTTTTTACATCAAATAACTATCTGGTACTTTTAACACAACTGTGCAGATCTTGCGAGTTTTATTTCCCCCCCCAATACTTATCCAGTCAGTATCTAGAACCTGTCGGGAATTTCAGTGTAGTTTATTTAGACCGACTCAAAACGTACCATCATGTTACTCAAAATAATTACCTAGTACTTTGCAGTTTGCACCTCACATTCACCTGGTTAATATCTAGAACTGAAGGGACTGTAAAAGAAAAGTGTCAGTGCTAGGCAAAAGTTTAAACAGCCCTTGTCAAAAGACATTTAGTTGATATACAAGTGAAAATAAACACATCCTCTACAGGGAACACGCTTCTGCACATTTTAATGCAGTTACTGTTTATTTGCTGAATTTAAACACATTGTGGGGAAGGAAACAATGATCCAGCCTGTGCGCTGTTGGCACAAATGCATTAGTTCCTCTTAGCGACTAAATAAAAACAGTGCACTGAAATGTCATTCGGTGCGTGCTCCACAGATAGAAAACCAAAATGCCATTTAACTAGAGGCGTTCAAACTTTTGCACGTCTGTACGCGTGCAGTGCTTTAGGCTTCTGAAACTTGAGGGGCCTCCACGCGCGGCGTTCCTCTTATTTTAGCTGTGCAATCAGCAAATCTAAAGGTATCCATTAGAAGGTTATTACACTTTCCAGTAAAAGAGCAGTTCAGAGTGTGACAGTTGTGCTGATGTCCAGGCCCGCAGTGCTTTCAAGGCAAATTACCCCCATGCATACAGCCGTACATCAACCCCCGTCACCCTCTAATTAAGATTAAAAAGATCCGCATCGCACACCCGAGGCATCCGGGAGCCCACGCTGGCCTGGAAGGACGAGAAGAGCTGCAATTTTGTCTGCTGGAGATTTATAGACGTGATAAACATGCAGGGCCCGATCCGGGAGTGCTGAACGCAAATGATCAATATTGGCTTAAAGCGCAGATGCTAACGTCTGGCTCGTGATGCCCTCATTAAGACTAAATGGGACACCGCGTGCTCCTGAGGCACCGTGCACACAGAGCTTTAAGCCGTCAGCTCTAAGCTTCACACATCAGGAGACGCGCGGTCGGAATTCCTTCTCTGCGCCGCGATGAAGCAGGTAGGATTTAACATTCGCACAGCTGCTCGTGCTCGCAGAGCCGGTGTTCATTAGCTTTTAGCTACGCTTACATTACAAGCCTCATTGCTCAGCTCTCGCTGTTTGCTCAGATCTGATCTTCCTGCTTTAACATTTTCACGTGGGCGTGAGTGAACGATCGTGATGGGACCCCCTAATTGGCGAACCAAAGTTAGCCATATGACTTATAATAGTCTGGCAGAAACGATCAATCACTTCAAAAGAGCTCAGACGGAAGCACATTTCACAGCGGCCTTAAATGCGTTATTGTTAAGGTGCCTCAGTTGAACTGTGCATTGTATTCCTTCAGTAATGTTGATGGAATATTTCGATGGTGTCGTGTGATTTTCAAAGGCAGAAGTGAACCGAATTTTCATCTGTGTAGGGAAACAAGCAAGTTAACCTTTATAAACGTGTTTTTATTGTGTTAACATGCTGCTTCTTTACTGTCTCAGTTGACTTTGTGTAGAAAGCTGCAACTGTGCTGTCCGTCTTTGTGGAGAGATGTATTCTTTTCATAGCAGGAGGTTCTCACTGCCCCCCATCCCCCCATTGCTCGCTAGCAGCTCAACAGAGTCACAGTATTTCAAGCAGAGTGACAACAGTGTCCTGATTAATCTGTTAATATAGCTCTTGGGTCAACCAACCAGAGCAATGGACAGTGTAGAGAAGAGGTGAAGAAGAGGGTGCAGGCAGGATGGAGTGGGTGGAGACGGATGTCAGGGCTGATGTGTGACAGAAGGATAGCAGCAAGAGTGAAAGGGAAGGTTTACAAGACAGTAGTGCGTCCTGCTATGATGTATGGTTTGGAGACTGTGGCTCTGTCTAAAAGACAGGAGGCTGAGGTGGAGGTGGCGGAGATGAAGATGGTAAGATTTTCGTTGGGAGTGACGAGGCTGGACAAGATTAGAAATGAGCAGATCAGAGGGACGGTGAAGGTGGAGCAGTTTGGAGATAAAGCCAGAGAGGCCAGGTTGAGATGGTTTGGACATGTGTTGAGGAGGAATAGTGGATATATTGGGCAAAGAATGTTGGAGATGGAGCTGCCGGGTAGAAGGAGAAGAGGTAGACCTCAGAGAAGGTTTATGGATGTAGTGAAGGTGGACATGGAGATGGTTGGTGTGAAAGTAGAGGAGGCAGTGGATAGGGCAAGATGGAGGCAGATGATCTGCTGTGGCGACCCCTAAAAGGAGCAGCCGAAAAGAAGAAGATAGCTACAAATATTTTATTTAATTATGTTAATTAAACTATCCAGTGAGTCCATTTCCATTCTGCTGGTGGAACAGCTGCTAGGAGGCCTGAAGAAAGAGGTTAACGATATATTATTTTCCATTGAGATGTAAAAAATACAGAAGTGAAAAGATAAAAACAAGAAGATGCTACACAATGCGTCCCTATGTTATCATCATCATCATCATCGCTACTGAGGTGTATATGCTAGGGACACACGAGAGACTAACAAACATCTCAGCTTTCCAGGAAAGCGTCTGGGGGGGCACTGCACCCCACAGAACTGAGAACACCATGGGTGGCCCCCATTAAAGCTGGTAGATGATGGGCCATTAAGGTGGCAATGCTGGATATTTTAGATTCCTTTGGTACTTCTTTAATTGTGAAACAGGCAAAATTAGTTGCATACAAGTGACGCCTCTTTCTGATTCTCTTTAAATGGTTCAACTTTTAACTAAACCAGATCTGGTGCCACAGTCTGTAAAGTGGAAACTTTCAATATTGCTATGTCTTCATGAATTGAGTGACACTTTATTAGTCCCACAACTGGGGAAATTCCACCTCCACATTTAACCCACCACATACACACTAGTGAACACACACACTAGGGGGCAGTGAGCACACTTGCCCAGAGCGGTGGGCAGCCCTATCCACGGCGCCTGGGGAGCAGTTGGGGGTTAGGTGTCTTGCTCAAGGACACCTCAGTCATGGACTGTCAGCACTGGGGATCGAACCGGCAACCTTCCGGTCACAGGGCCAGCTCCCCAACTTCCAACTCACGACTGCCCCCAAAGCACTAAAGCACTCCAGGAGTGTTTATGCATGCTTCCACATGAAAATGGGATTTTCGGTCACCAAAACCTTTCGTTTTTGAAAATGATTTCTCGGGTGGATATTTTTAAAACTCAGGATTTGTGAAAGTCCTGATATCACACCGTTAAGTTGCACATAATTGTTGTTGTTTACATTTACTGAGCATGCAGAACTCCGACATATGACTGGCGACTGGGTTGTTTCTGCATGCTTATCAATTTGAGAGTGATGGGAGGGGTACCAGTTATAACTGAATTTGGCTTCAGAATGTACTGCACTCAGCTCTTTTAAGTGGATGGTCATCTCAGTGATTCTAAAGATGTGATTTGATGATCGATAACCAAAGTCTGGAAAAAAAAAATTCTAGAAACTTCTCTGTCTTGGGGACAGAGTGGGTGCTTGAGCCAGTATCATACTATGCAAATGTAAACAGCCGCAGGACAGCAAAAGTTATTTGTGCCTTCACTTTTTAAGCTTTTATTTTCTGGCAGAGGTCTGACAGCCTGCAACTTAAAGAATTAATGTATTTGTGACATGGTGTCACCACTTTGTAACAAAATCTAGGCTTCAGTTTCATGATTTTTGTGATTTTTATTTAGTTAAAACAACAAAATAGCTGCAATACCGATTATAAAGGCAACATCTTACCTACAGCTTGTGCTGAAGGCTCTTTTAGAAACATGGTTTTTATTTCACATTATTCTGTGAATGAATCCTACTTAATATGAATTACTATTATTATAAAGTACTAATATTTTGTTTTCTTTCCCTTTAAATTCAGACGTTTGCTGCTCTACAGACTTAAAAAAGATGGTTCTTCAAGGGTTCCTTCACAAAGAAAATGTTTTTTCTTTGTTTTATTTACAATTAACACTCAACAAACCCTTTGCATGATTAAAGGGTCCTTTGCATCATGAAAGTGTCTCAGATTGATGGAGAATGTGCTCTAGATTTCTTATAGGGCTCTTCTACTGTTATTGTTGGTGCTATATAGAAACTTTTTTTCCCCAAAAAGGTTCAACATAAAACATCTACGGCACATTCTCCAATAATCTGAAGAACCGTTTCATAATATAGGAAACCTTTTAATCATGCCAAGGGTTCGTTGAATGTTAATGGTTCTATGAAGACCCAAGAGCCGTCTTTTTTAAGAGTGTATTATTTTTAGCTCCAAGGTCATGTTACCCTCCGTCATTAATGAGCACACCTCTGTCCTGAAAGGACCCACAGCCTCATTTCCCGAATCAATAAAGACACGTGCATGATCCATAACCATGATGAGCAAAAAGGTCACGTTTGTGAAACAATCCATCACTGCAGGAGCGACAAAGTGAGCAAACTTCATCACAGGGACAATTTGCACTTTTGCAGACTGCGGAATTCATGTCGTATTCCCAACACGGTTGTCTGTCTCACTTCGTTCACATACTGCACTCACGCCGTTCTCTAGCAGACCTAATTGTGTCTACCAGGACCTTTAGCCCTTTCTAACAGGTCAGCAATCTCTGACCTACAGAGCGAAGGCATGGGGCTGAATGACCCCACCCTGAGGCCAAGCCCTCTTTAATTCAGCAAAAAAGCTACACAGTGTCCGTCCTTATCTGACATCAAGGCTGTGTTCTTTTAGGTGGAGATTCTGGACGCTAGAACCAAAGAGCAGCTGTGTTTTCTGGACAAGGTGAGTAGAACCAGCATTAGAGGTAGAGTTTGCACGTAAAATGAGTAGAACTTCATAGAAATACAGTTTTACGCGTCTCATAGAACAGGATTTCCCAAAGCTGGGGCCAGATTCATGAAAATCCGGCTCTTTTTTTCACCCTTAAAACTGCTTCCTTCCTTGAATACTTGATCAATTCCATCAAAATATAGGACAAATATTTTAAAACAACAAATATATGACAGACTGTTATACAGCAATCCTACAGTTACTGTGCATTTCTGTTAACTTTATCAGGAGGTCGTCCTGATGAAGTTGCTTTTCTCTGGAGTTGAATTCATTTTATAAAATGGATAGTTAAGATCCTAAAATCTGATTGGCCGAGTAGCGTTCGAAGCCGTTGTAAAACACACGATATACCCACTCCATGACCACCTTACAGTGACCGAACTCTGTATTACTGCACCAGAGCATGGAGAAACCCTTGTGGTGTTAATGGAATAAATGCTCTTATCTAGAACTATGTTCTTATCTAGACCTAGGTGGGTCAGCTGGCCTACAGGCTAAAAGAGCTAACAGCCTAAACATCTCCATCATTAATATCACAGGCTTGAATTAAAGCACGTACAGTGTGATTTACAGTAAAACAGCAGTGTAAAAGTCTACAAATGTCACGTGAATGACTTACACAATTCAAATGGTTGCGTTTTAGTCTGAAGTCACGTCAAACCGAGGCTGAATCATAAACAGTGTTCTAGCTATGAAGGTTTGGAAATCTAGCCTCTACAGCCAAATAGCGCATAATTTATCAAGTGTGGTATTTTGGTCTGTTGGGCTGCAGGATCCAGTATTTAAATCCTGCACTATGTAGGGAGCAGTAGCCATTTGAGATTCAGCCCCAGTGTGAGAAGAGGGGTGTTGTTGTATTGGTGGTGGTGAAGAATTGCTGTGGTAATTTGGTGACCAAAGAAAGGGACAAAAAGTTTTTTAAAAAGTCATGAAATGACCAAAATAAACAGCGATGGGTGACCAAACGTTCTCCTCCTTCAGTCCATGGTTGCATGGCAACGATGCCATAATCTAAAGGAACTTTAATATAATAATATAAATTATTTTATCAGGGAGTTTAACACTTCACACCATGCCTAGGAATGTCCTTCCCATGATAAAACTGCAGTAACCCACAGCTTCTTATAGCTTATTGCTTTAAAAGAAAAGGAACATAATCCGATTACGTGACCTTAGTAGAGTAATCCTCTGGATTAGGTTACAGATTATAGTCAAATTGGTCTGTAATAATCTCTAACAAAATCCATTTTTAAAGTAACCTTCCCAACTCTGGTTGACCTTCTCACAAATGGTTCTTCATAGCACCAAAAAGGGTTCTTCTATTGTTAAAAGCTTGACATCATCACAATAGAAGAGCCCCTCTTTGTACTATATAGAACCATCACCACATTCTCCATCAGAAGAACCCTTTCATGCAATGCAAAGAACCCTTTAATCATACAAGTTTTTGACTGTTCATGGTTCTATATAGAACCACTTTCTTTACTAAAGAACCCATGAAGAACCATCTTTAAAAGTGTAGGTCATAGCAGAAATGAAGCCAGGGAATGAACATGGTTGGGACAACAAAACAAAAGAACTCAAGCAGGGGTTAATACAGCTAAAGAATGACCTTTTCTAAGTAATCAATATACAATAAAAAATAAATATGAATTAATTTTACTGATTAGCCCAAAACAAACCTGAAAACAAACAATGCAGGAGTTCCAAACAAACACATCAGCTGAAAAGCCCAACAACGGATTCAACCAACCCTGTAATGCTCCATATACAATAAATTGGGTACACTCACCTGTTGTCAACAAAGGTTAGATAGATGAGTGGTCAGGAAAATCCAGTGTTAACCCAT
The DNA here is from genome assembly GCF_015220715.1 of Pygocentrus nattereri. Lineage (NCBI taxonomy): Eukaryota > Metazoa > Chordata > Actinopteri > Characiformes > Serrasalmidae > Pygocentrus > Pygocentrus nattereri. The sequence continues at coordinate 5,356,246 of NC_051213.1, forward strand.
GAAAACCGAGGATCCTGTATCTGGAACTCCATCTTAAACCTTAAGCCTCAAGTGAAAATGCTCCTCAGAGGTTTAGGACTCCATGATCAGGCTTGGGAGAAGAGTTGGTTCACAGTCCATCACTAACGTGAAATTTCACTGAGCGTCAAACATAACGCAGCAGATGTGGACCCATCTCCCCCTGACTGACCAAACCCCCACTACCTCCCTGTGAGTGATTTCAAATCTCCTCTTTCCCTCCATTTCCCACTTCCTGCTTTGAGAAGTATGGAGTCCAGTGAGAGTCAAAAGGCAAAGGAGAAATTCCACCAGGTGTTTGATACATTGGTTAGTGGTTGGTTGGTTAGTGTAGTGGTTAACATCTCTGCCTTCTACACTGTAGACTGGGGTTCAATCCCCCACCTGGGTAAACACCCTACACTATACCAATAAGAGTCCTTGGGCAAGACTCCCAACACCACCTTGGCCTCCCTGTGTAAAATGATCAAATTGTAAGTTGCTCTGGATAAGAGAGTCAGCCAAACGCCATAAATGTAAATACATACAATGTTTTTTATTTACATGTCACTTTTTTTCTTGTAAACTCACAGGAGATGAACCAAAAGAACAAAATGTTATTTGACACAAGTAAAAATAAAAACCCCAGTGATTTTCAGTTTGATATACTTTCTTATAACACACTATTTTGTACTATACTTTCACATACTATATTATACTTCACCGCACTTTACTACAACCGAAGCATGAAGTACAGAAACAGTAAGACAGTTTCTTGTCCCAAGCCATCAGGCTGCTGAACAGCCCGTAGTACTGATATATCAGTCTATAGGCATGTCTGCACCTCTGAGTCATCATCATGATGATCTCCATGGACAATCCACACCTCATCCCAACCTCAGACTCACTTTGATTTCTTACTGTAACTTCTACCCAGCCAACCTATACCTGCACATACAGATCGACATCTTGTACATCTTGTATCCATATCTTATATAATCTGGAAGATTTCTATATTAATATTTTACCCAGCATCTAATTTATTCATCTTCCTCAGAATCACTAACTGCACATACAAAAATGTGTACAACAGTATATGCCATAGGTTTATTTCATAACTTATTACTGTACAACTGTACATTGGAAATAGTACAATGCTATTGTATATTAGTGTATATTGTGTATATGTGTATACACTCAGTGGCCACTTTATTAGGTACATACAGGTGTTCAGTTGCTTGTTAACACAAATAGCTACTCAGCCAATCACACGGCCACAACTCACTGCATTTAGGCGTGTAGAGGTGGTCAAGACAACCTACTGAAGTGCAAACCGAGCATCAGAACGGGGAAGAAAGGGGATTTAAGGGGCTTTGAACGTGGCGTGGTTGTTGATGCCAGACGGGCTGGTCTGAGTATTTCAGAAACTGCTGATCTGCTGGGATTTTCACACACAACCATCTCTAGGGTTTACAGAGAACGGTCCGAAAAAGAGGAAATATCCAGTGAGCGGTCAGTTGTGTGGACGAAAATGCCTTGTTGATGTGAGAGGTCAGAGGAGAATGGGCAGACTGGTTCCAGATGATAGAAAGACAACAGGAACTCAAATAACCAACCAGAATCTCTGAGGAACGTTTCCAACACCTTGTTGAAAGTCTGACATGAAGAATTAAGACAGTTTTGAAGGCAAAAGGGGGTCTGACCTTTAACTAGCAAGGTACCTAATAAAGTGGCCGGTCAGTGTATATCTAGAGTCAGTATATATATATATATATATATATATGTGTGTGTGTGTGTGTGTGTGTGTGTGTTTGTGTGTGTGTGTATTTAAATTCTACAAGGGGTTACGCACCAGAGATTTTCACTCACCCTCGCACCTGTGTAAATGTGATGTGACAATAAATGTGATTTGATTTGACCTACACTATACTATATAATACTTTATACCTTCATGTAGTATACTATACTTTACAATATTATACTTTATACCTTTACACACTGTATATGAAACACTGTCACAAAGCATTGAAACACATTACATTAAACCCCATGAACTGCTTTTCCAGTCACGGTTTCAGCTCATTTTGGATGATATTAGGTTGTCACTATGAATTCATTCTCTGTATAATGAATGAAGCGCTGGACTACAGTGGCTGTTAGCTGCATGTGGAGAGTCAGTTGTACTTGTGTTTGTTTACAGGTGGAACCACACTCAACTATCTGTGACATCAAAGGATTGTTCCACAAGTCATGTAAGTTTCATTAAATGATAGTTTTTGTCTCTCTGGCATGTTATCCAACATGACTTTTATACTGATCACTACAGAATGTATTACAGGTGCCACTAATCCAATATCATTTATCAATTTATCCTGTAACAAATGAATCCTGAAATTGCTCTCACTCTCTTTGGCCCTTACTGATCAAGGCTGTGTAAAAAAGAGTGAACATTTGGCCGCGGTAACGTAGGAAGTGATGAGGCTGGATGCATGTACGACTTACAGTAACAGTCCAAGAAGTGAGTAGATGAGACGAGTTGACAAGATATCCATAGTAAGGAAAATCACAGAAAAGAGCCAAAGAAACCAAATAACAGAAATAAAACAGAACCAAACACACAGGACAACAAATCTAAAGCAAAAACCTACAGGACGAATAAAAGCTAAAGGTACAATTCACAAAAACAGTCACAAAGGCAATGCAAGATGAGCTACAAAGCAAACATAGGGGTTTAAATATACTGATAAAAAAATCACCTGGGACTAATGAGAGGGCGATAGACAACACACAGGTGGGACAGATAACAATGAGGCAGGACAGGACAGGAGACAGAAATGAAAACAATAACAAAAGCACATTGCTAGAAATAGATGACAGACTAGCCTGAGTGCATTGAGTGCAAATGAGGAATCAGCGTCAGTGCGTGAAATCAAGCGCCAGCCTACCAGCACTTCATTTATATATAATTTCCAAGAAGCACAGCTTTATCTCTGCGGATGTCTCAGTAGGGACCTAATAAAATGAAAAATTCAGGGGCTCATGAGCCAATGTCTGAGCTCACAGGCGGAGTTTGAGTGGGACAGTGAGAGCACTACTCCCCCTACTGACCAAACTTTATAGTGTTAAAATTACAATCGGAGTCAAGAATAAAATGTGAAATATATGGAACATCTTCATTTTTTAAGACAGTAATCTAACATGTAAGGCCTTCAGTTCAGCTCCTGAAGTCCTAACCAATGGGAGAGCTCACTTGGCTGCATCTACATAGATACTGTAGAGAAAACCAGTCCAAACTAAACCAAAACTAATCTGAGGTGGATCGTTTTACATCCTTTGCTTTAATATTCATTTATTTGCAATGTAAAAATATTTGTATGTGCTGTTATTCTTCCTCTCAGATCCACAATGGTATCCTGCAAGACAAGCCCTCAAACTCCATCCTAGTAAGTGACAGCCATTTCCAGGTTTTTATAAAAACCTAATAACATTACTAAATATCATAGGAACACACTGCTGGCAATGAGAACTCTATAGGCTGTAAAAATAACCTGTCTGTTCAGGTGTTCAGGTTTGATATCGAACACAAACCGTGTGAAAGAGTCTCGACTTGGCGTCAGTTATTTGGGTTAACGTCTTCCCGCAAGACTTCTAAAAATGATTCTTTAATTCTTCTTTCATGTCGTCTAAAAAGCGGGTTAAAAAAGGTCAGCTGGAGATTCAAAGACAACGAGCTGTTATAAAATTAATGGCTTTGTTCCGGTGGAGGCGTTCGAGTCCTTTGAGAGCCACTTTGAAGAGTTTCTCTTTCAAATGCTCTTGTCTTAGTTGGCACAGACCTTAATTCATCATAGCGTCTATTAAAATAAAAGCACTATCTGTTCATGTCAAGAGAAAAAGAAGCGTGTAATATCCCCAGCTATCAGAGAGTATTCAGAAAACCCAGACACCACCATTCATCTCTAAGCTGTGGAAAACATGTCTTGAGATGTTTTGAGGAAATGTACGTTTCGAGCAATAAAACAGTGACACTGCTATCTGCTCTGCTATGAATGTGAAGAATAGTTGGTTAGACAGCCATCACATATAAAAAGCTGAATCAAAGCCACTCAGACACTTGTTTGCCAGTTTATTAGGTACCTACACACTTTATCTACACTGACTGGCCAGTTTATCAGAAACAGCAGCCTTATACACTCACTGGCCACTTCTGATCTGATACTTTTCATGTACATATCTGCAGATACATACATTAATATTTACAGAAGGTAGAAATTGGGACATTATAATAACATTTGTAATAATAATAATAGTACGTTTAATCAGCTTCACTCACCATATAGGTGCACTTTGTAGTTCTACTATTATAGACAGTAGTCCATCTGTGGTCAGGACCCCCACAGATCAGATATTATTTGACTGGTGGATCATTTTCAGCAGTGCAGTGTGGAGGTGGGACGGTTTACTAGCACAAAAAAAAGCAGGACAACACATATGTGTAGAGAAATCCCACAAGTTAATGGATAGCCGAAATAAAATGATAATCGCTTAATAATTAGCATATGTAAATAATATACAACACCAAAATAACAATTAAAGCAACACATTGCAAATAGTGAAGAAACACATCAGTTGCATTCCTGAGAGATAGAGGAGAGGAGGAGTTCAGGTAACGGCTATGGGAAAAAAAATCTCTTAATAAAGGTAAATACATGAAAATGAACACAATTAAAGGCAATTCAGACATATGGCAGTCATTTCAAGCTAGACTAGCACAGATGGACACTAACTATCCACAGGCCTGGGCCAAAAATGTTTAGGTTTCAGGTGGCAGCAGGACAAACGGGAGCAGGATGAAATTGTGCGGGAGCGGGACTAAACAAGTGAGTGTATGATGTCAGTATGAGTGGACTAGATACATCAGGTACTGCTGGAGTTTGTAAACACTGTGTCCACTTACTGTCCACTTTATCAGAGACCTCTCTCTTGTAGCTCCACATTGCTGCTGTACAGTTAGAGACTGTAGCACATCTGTGTCCGTGCACAGTTTGAGCTAGTCTAGTCAGTCAATCAATCAATCTATATTTAAACCCAGAGTGCATTGGGGTAGACCCTCATTTACAATGTAGTCGAGCTAATACGGAGATCAGATCAAGGATGGAAAAGTCGGATAGGGAAAACAAACACATTACAAGTGCTAAAAAGTAAAAGTAATTGTAGTGCAAACATTTAATAAAAAGGTCAAGAAATTAATAAAAATATGCGAAAAAAAGAAGCTTAATAAATAACAGATTAGACACAGATAACATACAACCTCAAAAAACGTGGGATGCTGTGCAGAAAGAAATAAAAATGTAATGCAATGATATGCAGATCATCTAAACCATATGTTTAAGGGAAAATACTAAAAAGAAAATATAAGAAATGTTAAACTGAGAAATGTTATTGATTTTTGAAAAATATATGCCCATTTTGAATTTGATGCCAACAACACAACAACAACAAAAAGTTGGGACAGGGAGTGTTTACCACTGTGTTTCATCACCTCCTCTTCTGACAACACTCTGTAAGTCAGTGTGCAGCTTGTATAGCAGTGCAGATTTACTGTCCTCTGAAAAGAACTCAACCATTAATGTCTAAATAGCTGGCAGCACAAGTGAGCTGGCATCACCTCACAGTGAACACGTCCAAATTGTGCCTAAAGTGTCAACATTTTGTGTGACCACCATTATCTAGCACTGCCTCAACCCTCTTGGGCATGGAATTCACCAGAGCTTCACAAGTTGCTACTGAAATCCTCTTCCACTCCAATTGTGCCCAATTGTGTCGTTGTCCCTCCCTGGTGTCATGCGACTTGTTAGAGTTATAAGGTTCCAGGTGTGAATGGGGAGCAGGACTGTTAAATTTGGTGTTTTGGGTACAATTCATACTCATACTGGCCACTGGATATTCAACAAGACACCTCATGGCAAAGAACTCTCTGAGGGTGTGAGAAATAGAATTGTTGCTCTCCACAAAGACGCCTAGGCTATAAGAAAATTGGTAAACTGAAACTGAGCTGTAGCACAGTGGCCAAGGTCATACAGTGATTTTCCAGGACAGGTCTCTAGGGTTGACCAAAGAAGCTGAGTCCACATGTTCAGCGTCATATCCAAAAAATAGATACATGAGTGCTGCCAGCATTGCTGCAGAGGTTGAAGAAGTGGGAGGTCAGCCTGTCAGCGCTCAGATCATACGCCACACAAGCAATGCACAATGCAAAGCCCGCAAACAGTTTACTAAAGACAAGCAGTCCAAGAATATGGATTACTGGAACTATGTTCTGTGGTCTGACGAGACCAAGATAAACAAGATAGGCTCAGATGGTGTCCAGCATGTGTGGCGGCGCCCTGGTGAGGAGTACCAAGACAACTGTCTCTTGCCTACAGTGAAGCATGGTGGTGGTAGCATCATGGTCTGAAGCTGCATGATTGCTGCTGGCACTGGGAAGCTGTGATTCATTGATGGAAACATGAATTCCAACATGTACTATGACATTCTGAAGCAGAGCGTGATCCCATCCCTTCGAAAACTGCACTGCCAGCAGAGGGCGATGGCGGCAAGGTGCCTTGGACTAATTGGGCTAACTTGACGCACCTGGGAGATTCCCTATTTAAGGTGTGGGCAAACACTTTAAATGTTTATCACACCTTTGTGGAGGGGTGACCAGTACGGTACATAGTATTTGAAAAGAAAAGAAAAGAAAAGAGACGTGACAAAATTGCCCCAACACGAAAGAGAAAAATAAAAGAGGGCTGAGAAAAGAAATCGCCACGAAATCCAAAGGTGTTTTATTGGTAACTAGCAAAGAAACTTTCTCTTGATAGACAAAGCACTTCTTGTAAGTCACTCTGGATAAGAGCGTCTGCTAAACGCTATAAAGGTTTTTGCTCCTGGAAGAGCAAACTGGTTGCAGCAAAAGTTGACCTTCCTCGTGCACTCGCAAGAGGAAGCACCTTGTTTACCTATCCTTTCCCCTTTCGCTAACTCAGCCTTTGTTTGAGCACACCGTGCTTGGTGTCGCCTTGGTTTGTCCTTTTTTTGCCCCCTCATTTCTGCCTTCCTTGAGGCGCTTCGTCCATGGTTACCTGTGTGGTCCAGTGGTAATGCCACAGACTGCTGACCACTACAGTGGTGGTTTGAACCTCAATCCGGGTCACCTCGTTATTAGCAACATCAACCACACACTCCGTTGCCCCATATATCTCTTTTTTGTTTTTTTTGTTTTTGCCGGGTTTCAGTTCTGCACTTGGGTTCGCCTCCCTAACATCCACCAGCTCCATGATGTCATCATAGAGGAGTGGAAGAGGGTTCCAGTAGCAACCTGTGCAGCTCTGGTGAATTCCATGCCGAAGAGGGTTCAGGCAGTTCTAGATAATAATGATGGTAACACAAAATATTGACCCTTTGAGCACAATTTGGACACGTTCACTGTGAGGTGGACTCACTTGTGTTGCCAGCTATTTAGATATTAATGTCTGTGTGTTGTTCTTTTCAGAGGACAGTAAATCTGCACTGCTGTACAAGCTGCACACTGACCACTTTAAATTACAACCCCAATTCCAGTGAAGTTGGGACGTTGTGTAAAACATAAATAAAAACAGAATACGATGATTCGCAAATCCTTTCCAACCTATATTCAATTGAATACACTACAAAGACGAGATATTTAATGTTCAAACAAATAAACTTTACTGTTTTTTGCAAATATTCACTCATTTTGAATTTGATGCCTGCAACACGTTCCAAAGAAGTTGGGACAGGGGCAACAAAAGACTGGGAAAGTAGAGGAATGCTCAAAAAACACCTGTTTGGAACATTCCACAGGTGAACAGGTTAACTGTAAACAGGTGAGGGTCATGATTGGGTATAAAGGGAGCGTCCCTGAAAGGCTCAGTCGTTCACAAGCAAGGACGGGCGAGGTTCACCACTTAGTGAACAACTGCGTGAGCAAATAGTCCAACAGTTTAAGAACAACGTTTCTCAACGTGCAACTGTAAGGAATTTAGGGATTTCATCATCTACAGTCCATAATATCATCAAAAGATCCAGAGAATCTGGAGAAATCTCTGCAAGTAAGCGGCAAGGCAGAAAACCAACACTGAATGCCCGTGACCTTCGACCCCTCAGGCGGCACTGCATTAAAAACCCACATCATTCTGTAACGGATATTCCCACATGGGCTCAGGACACTTCAGAAAACCACTGTCAGTGAACTCTTCTGGAAATCATGGACGTCGTGTCCTCCGGGCCAAAGAGGAGAAGGACTGTCTGGATTGTTTTCAGCGCAAAGTTCAAAAGCCAGCATCTCTGATGGTGTGGGGGGGTGTTAGTGCCCATGGCAGGGGTAACTTGCACATCTGTGAAGGCACCATTAATGCTGAAAGGTACATACAGGTTCTGGAGCAACATCTGCTGCCATTCAAGCAGCGTCTTTTTCAGGATGTCCTGCTTATTTCAGCAAGACGATGCCAAACCACATTCTGCACGTGTTACAACAGCGTGGCTTCATAGTAAAAGAGTGCGGGTACTAGACTGGCCTGCCTGCAGTCCAGACCGTCTCCCATTGAAAATGTGTGGCACATTATGAAGCACAAAATACGACAGCGGAGACCCCGGACTGCTGAGCAACTGAAGCTGTACATCAAGCAGGAATGGGAAAGAATTCCACCTACAAAGCTTCAACAATCAGTGTCCTCAGTTCCCAAACGCTTATTGAGTGTTAAAAGGAAAGGTGATGTAACTCAGTGGGAAACACGCCCCTGTCCCAACTTCTTTGGTACGTGTTGCAGGCATCACATTCAAATTGAGTGAATTATTGAGTGGTCATAATGTTACACCTAATCGATGTGTGTATGTGCGATCTGTTTGAACATTAAATATCTTGTCTTTGTAGTGTATTCAATTGAATATCGGTTGAAAGGAATTTGCAAATCATCGTATTCTGTTTTTATTTGTTTTACACAACGTCCCAACTTCACTGGAATTGGGGTTGTATATCCAGGTTTCATTTCTATAGTTTTGCCCCACGAAAAGAAAATTAAAATATTTCTAGAAATGTGAGTGTCACAAACTGCTTCACACGAGGGGCAGGAGTCAAGTGCAAGTTTAATTCCGGATGCAAGGTAGGTCATAACAAGCAGGGGGTCAGAAATCCAAAAAGCAGGCCACAGAAAGCAGACAAATCCAAAGAGGGCAAATCCAAAAGAGTAGTCAAAAACAAACCAAGAGGCAAGGTCAAAACACCAGAAAACCAAATCATAAACATAAACGCCCAGAATTGTGGAAAAACCAAACCAAACCAAACGCAGGGTATGTATACACAAGACGGCAGACTAACGAGGTCAAAGGATCAAGAAATGCCTAGTATTCGGGAGACGGTGACCTCCTGTGGTGGGGAGGAGAATGGCAGGCGGCAGATGTGTCAGTGAGGGGTGTACTCACTTTTGTGAGATACTGTATCATTCAGCATTACTGGTGCCTTCGCAAATGTGCATGTCAACCATGCCATGTGCACTAATGCCCCCCTATACCATCATTAATACTGTCTTTTGAACTGTGTGCTGATAACAAGCCGAGTGGTTTTTAGTCCAGAGGACACTGCGTCCATGATTTCCAAAATTCAAATGCTGATTCATCAGATCACAGGACACTTTTCTACTTTCCCTCAGTGCATTTTAAATGATCTCAGGCCCAGAGAAGGTGGCAGCATTTCAGGATCCTGTTTATATTTGGTTTTAACTTGCATTTGTGGATGCAGTGATGAACTGTTTTCATAGACAGTAATTTTCAGAAGTGTTTCTGAGCCCATGCAGTGATTTCCACTGAGATGCTTTTTTTTATGCCCAATCATGCTACTGACCTGTTGCCAATCAACCATCAGGTGTGTTTTTTTAGCATTATTCATTTTCACCAGCCTTATATTGCCCCCCTCCCAACTGTTGTTGGCATCAAATTCAAAATGGGCATATATTTAAAAAAACAATTACAATTCTTAGTTTCAACATTTGATATGTTCTGTTTGTATAATTTTCAGTGAAATATCAGGTTCAAATGATTTGCATATTTCCCAATGTTACTGTTCTGTAAATGGGGTTGTACATAAAACACACAAGTAATGAAACAAATAAAGAAATAGAAAGATGTAAAACAAATTGGCAATAAAAAAGAATAAAATAAATAAAATAATAATAACACAATACATAATAAAAACAACAGTTAAAATATAGTTAAAACATACAGCAAAATAATATTAAAATCGAAGAGAAATAAAGTAAAACAGTTGCAGGCTGATTTGAGGTGGTCAGAGACTAAAAGTGTAAAATGTTTAAAAGTTTAGTCTTTCATCAGTGGTCAGTTTCTGACCATAGAGCCACTCTCATCTGGATATTTTTGGGTGGTGATCCACGCTGAACCCAGCAGTGACAATGACATGTCCAGGAACATTGCTGTGTCTGATACACTCATACCAGCACCACACCCACACAACCATGTCAGTGTGTTACTGCTGTGCTGATAGATAGATAGATAGATAGATAGATAGATAGATAGATAGATAGATAGATAGATAGATAGATAGATAGATAGATAGATAGATAGATAGATAGATAGATAGATAGATAGATAGATAGATAGATACTTTATTGATCCTGAAGGAAATTTAGCAATGGAGCACCACCCAAATAAGATCTGCTTGGTGGTGCTCTCATGGTGGTCCCTTTGGTGGATGAGGATGAGGGGATCTTAAATTGTGCAGCAACAGATGGGCCACAGTCTGTGACTGGGAAAACTACACTCACCAGCCACTTTATTAGGTACACCTGGTAGTAAAAGTTTGGACCCCCTTTTGCCTTCAGAACTGCCTTAATTCTTCATGTCATACTTTCAACAAGGTGTTGGAAACGTTCCTCAGAGATTCTGGTTGGTTATTTGAGTTCCTGCTGCCTTCCTATCATCTGGAACCAGTCTGCCCATTCTCCTCTGACCTCTCACATCAACAAGGCATTTTCGTCCACACAACTGACCGCTCACTGGATATTTCCTCTTTTTCGGACCGTTCTCTGTAAACCCTGGAGATGGTTGTGTGTGAAAATCCCAGCAGATCAGCAGTTTCTGAAATACTCAGACCAGCCCGTCTGGCACCAACAACCACGCCACGTTCAAAGCCCCTTAAATCCCCTTTCTTCCCCGTTCTGATGCTCGGTCTGCACTTCAGCAGGTTGTCTTGACCACCTCTACACGCCTAAATGCAGTGAGTTGCGGCCGTGTGATTGGCTGATTAGCCATTTGTGTTGACAAGCAACTGAACTGTACCTAATAAAGTGGCCGGTGAGTGTATAATGTACATTAACATGTGTTTCTGATAAAATGGCCAATGAGTGTAGGCACACTTATAAACTGGCAATCCTGAGTAAACAACAAAAGACAATATATTACTTTACAAAGGATGATAGAATGTAGCTTAAAGTTGATGCAATTAAACTGGCTTAAGATGATTAATATGACTAACCTTGAAATTCTTTACAATCATTTGAGAACTCTGAGTCATCATGGCCAGTAAATGGTGCTGTGTTTGTGTATTTTCAGAGGGAAATGTGCTTAAAGATGATGAAGTATTACAGAATCTCCCTGTTGGCACCACAGCCAAGCTCTATTTCCGAGACCTTGGCCCACAGTTAGGCTGGACAATGGTAAGAGCAGTGACAGAAATGACCTGAACAGAATGATACACTGAGAATAGCAACAGTGATGTGATATCTCCGGATTAGTCCTGATTTAGGATCTTTCCTTTCAACTGCTTTTTGAGTACACTCTGTTCTCCACAGTTTGCAGACATCTGTGGATCCAGCGTTTCTTCTGAAATGAAGGGTATTAATAGTGAGTTTGTTTCTCCTTTGCTGCAGTAACAGCCTCTATTCTTGTAGGAAGGCTTTACATTAGATGTTGGAACATTGCTGTGAGGATTTGATTGAGCATTAGTGAGGTGAGGTACTGATGTTGGGTGGGCAGTTGTTGATCACAAACTCATCCCAAAGGTATTGGATGATGGAGCTCCATCACTCCAGAGAACACAGTTCCATGTATACATAATACACCTGTCCATTGTGTTAATGCAGACATACAGCTGACCATTGTGGAGGCTTGTGAAAAAGGCCCTTGTTTAAGACGATTATGGCCTGTGGAGAGAAGCTGTGTATGTAGCAGTTAATCTTCACTTTATGACTCAGTCCCTCTCTCAATGGGGATGGCATGAGGGGTCAGCAAGGATTTTCCTCGCTCTCTTTTGTGTCGAGGGTGGAGAGCCGGCAGTCAATTACTTTCCCTGTGCATCGCACAATTCACTGCAGCTTACACGTCTACACTGTAAAAAAAATATCCGGAAAATTACAGAATATGTACTGGCAGTTTATTACCTGGATTTTTTCCGTTATTTCAGATCCATCATATAAGTTACACTGTAAAAAAAATCTGTAAAATTACAGAAAATGTACTGGCAGTTTATTACCCGGATTTTTTCCGTTATTTCAGATCCATCATATAAGTTACACTGTAAAAAAAATCTGTAAAATTACAGAAAATGTACTGGCAGTTTATTACCCGGATTTTTTCCGTTATTTTACAGAATGTTCCTTCTTCAATTAAACAGATTTCTTCCATAAATTAACAAAAAAAATTTTTTTTACAGATTTTTTAAATTAAATCACAGTTTTTTTTCATCAATTAAACAGAAATTTTTTGTAAATTTACAAAATTTTTAAAATATGTAGGCGCAAGAATACTATTAACACTTTTTTTCCTATATACTGCTAATATAGCTTACTGCTATATTAAATTTATATAATAAATTTACTGAACTAAATTTAGCAGGAGAACAATGCTGGTCAACAACTGTTATTCAAAACATCAACCCATGTATTATAAGCTCTACATATCAAAAACGACCTCCTGCATATTTAAAATGTGTCCAAAACAAACGTATGTTTTCCATTAACAATTCAACATTACAAAGATTTTGTAAAGGCCACATAACTAGGACGTCTCATCCTAACACTACATTTCAAATTGTTAAATGAATCCATCGTGCAGCATCTGAGGGCTCCAAATCCCTTAAAAGTAAGATGGGGAAAAGGTATATCAGCTTTCATCTTACACTAATTTATGGAATAACGTAGGCATGTGTTATTACATTTTTATGTACTTCTATCTTTAAATAAAAACAATTCATTAATGCAAAACGCCAGAAAATATTACTATAAAATCAATATTATAACTTTTTAGCTACAAATGTTTAGTTTACCTCATTAGGGACACTTACCCAACAGCAGAACTAAGCAGAAATATTAATGGGTACAAATATAACACTAAGAATAATTATCACTTTAAATCAACTGTTACCGTTAATACATTACCACATTACTGAAACTACTTCAACCAATATTTATAATGACTAAATTACTCACTTACAGGCCTTTTTCACTCTAATCATACTTCACTTATATTTACTACCCACACATACTTAGTGTGTCTAATCAGATTAACCCTCTGGGCTAACGCAGATTTTAAACACTGGCTGATAAAAAGATGATGTGCGACATTTGAACTACATATAAAGTTTATATAGTTTATAGACGTATTATAAAGTCTATAAAGAAGTGTGCAAAAACTGAGAATGCAATCACCATTGCAATTACAAAAAATTAAGCATGTAATAGCGAGTTTTCACAGTTCCAAGCTACGGATCGTTTAACTCAAACTAAAAATTATATTAAGATTTCGCCTATGGAAGCAAATCGGTAGGAAATCTGGAAAATAAGATTGTTTGCTGTCTTAAAATACTGCGTGCAAAAATGAATACAACAAAACTACATATAGCCTAAATTTTGCGAGATTACATTTCAAATCTAAAATATTTCACATTTATTATCAACATAGAACAGTACATCCTCCAACAAATCTCTTGCGGGTATTTATTAACAAAAAAAAAGACTTAAAGTTAAAGCTAACTATTGTTGCTTAATGTTTTATACAGCATTATGCATGTATAATATATAATAATATAATAATATAATAGTATTATAATAGAAAAATCTGCACGGTGCTTACCTTGTCCATTTAAATTTTGAATGGATTCTGAAAGTCACTGAGGTCCGTCAGGACTTTCAGGAGCTTAGGATTGATTTTGCAGTGCTTCTTGCACTTAGATTCAGCTTTTGAGCCACGTTCAGGGTTGATCCCCAGGAGACCCCTAGAGTGGCAAGGAAAACTGATTTATTTTAACTATTTTTTAACACATAATGAAAAAAAAATTTCATAACAGAAACAAACACAAAAAGTAAAAAATAAATACATTTTCAGGAAAACACTAAAATGTATATTCTGCTCTAACACACCTGCTTAGCTAATTGCCGCCCTCTTCATGAGTTATGTCAAGAATGAAAGCGCAGAAAATACAGTAAAGTGTACAAGACTGAGGTCTTTAAGTCTGACTTCACTTACCTTTGAATGAACTCCAAAGTAAGGGCTGCTTCCTTGGGATATTTGATGTTCATCAAGTAAAACATGCTAAACATGTAGACTATGGTCATAACCCGGTCTACAGCGACTTTATAACGGTGTTCATCTGAAAGAACAATGAGAAGTAAACTGGAGTAAGATGTAAGAATCATAGCTGTACATAGCTGTCAAATAGCATTTAACAGTCAGAAAACTTGCTGATATTTCCAGTAATTCTCAAAATCGCCCTGAAGAACGAAATTATTTTACATTTACAAAATGCTACTACAACTCCGTATCTCTCTAATAGGTGTCAATAATGTATTAAACATCGGCTTGAAGCCCAGCTACACGTGCACATGTATTGCTATGATTCAAATACAGCTTTAAGATTAATTAAGAGACCCTTATTAGTCCCACAACAGGGAAATTTCACCTCCGCATTTAACCCATCCGTGAAGTTAAACACCACATACACACTAGTGAAGACATACACACTAGGGGGCCCTATCCACAGCACCCAGGGAGCAGCTGGGGGTTAGGTGTCTTGCTCAAGGGCTCAGTCATGTGCTGTCAGCTCTGGGGATCGAACCGGCGACCTTCCAGTCACAAGGCTGGTTCCCTAACCTCCAGCCCACGACTGCCTCATGGCTTTGATAAGCCATGTCTCTGCATGTATCACAGTAAGCAGCAGTGAGAGTTACATGCAGGCAAAGTTGAGCTCATAGCCAAACTACACAAAGTGAAGCACAGGACTGATGAGCTTTTGGAACTACTGGCTGATTAAGAAGAGGCTCAGCAGCAGGCCCTCTTAACTGGTTCAGAATGACCCCCTGGATACATTACTGAGATCAGAGGACACAGGCTGCAAGACAATAGGACCACTGAATAAGAACGGTAGTTGCTACCTATGAGTGGAGTACCACCCAGACAGGTGCCACCAGCACCAGTGTTCTTCTCCACCACAATAAACTGATTTGAAGTGGTTTCCCCAGTTTCAGTGTTGCCCTTATCAGTAAAGTCATCAGAAGTCATAACAAATGTATATTCAATATTCAAAGTAAAACACAAATGAACGCTGTCACTGAGGAAATCATTCACATGACTGAAAATGGTAAAAGGTAAAATGATGAATATATTTTCACTTTTACACGTTTGACTATTAATAGTTCTCAGAAACAAGATACAATACGTATTCTGTACTTACCAACGACAATGTTGCAAGGACTGCTGGGTAGTTCTTTCTGGCCATCCTATAAAGACAACGGATGTCTTGAGTTTTGTATCATTGTTTTAGTTTTATCTAATATTCAAATAAGTAAACTGTTATACTGTTGTAAAGAAACCAAAGTGAATTTGTACCAAATCGAAGCACCGCATTAAATGTGGTGCACAGTATATCTACATCCCAAAGGATTGCTGAAATCCTAATTCTACATTCAAATGTAGATTTCCCTTGTTTGCAACCAACAGGACCTCTGTTTTTTCCTTGAAGTAACTTGTGAGGCATCTTGGCATTTTCAAAGGTCCTCGGTTCATCATGTCACCAGCACTTGCTTCTCTTGTTTGAATGAGGTCTTTCACCACTTGGCCTTTTTTAGAGAGTTCTTCAGCAAGTTTTACTTGGACTGCAAAGCCAATAAGTGTCTCGCAATGGTCAAAAAGACCAGAGGCTTCAAATAAATATGGCCATTTTCCATCAGTGTGTTCACATTGGTGTTTTCATTATTAATGTCCAGCCTTTGCCTGTAATCTCTCCTTCATTAGTTGCTTTACATGTGCATCAGATAGCAGATTTTCTTTGTGAGAATTGCAAAGTTCAATCCCTATTGTTTTCATAGTCTTCATCATTAACAGGAGGGAAAGGCTGCCACTCCACACAGCCATATTAGTCTGAAAGTTCTGCCTTCTTTGGGGCTCTCTCACCAGCTTGTCTACTGAAGGTCTGGGCAGTTTGTCTTAGACAAAGAATCATAACCACTTCCTACAACAATGTCTCCACTGACATCAGAGAAAGATTTGGGAAATCGTTCCACTATCTGCTGGGCAACGTGCCTTTACCTCGTTCTACCCGGACGAGATCCACTGGCAAGAAGATCATCATCCACAATGCGAATCATCTCTTTTCTGAGCGCTGGCATTGGCCTCTCTTTTTCATTCAATACCCTGATAAGCTCGCTGGGTAGTTTACCATGGAATTTGTTACGAGTCACTCAGTGTGGCTGTACAAGGTGATGCAGACGTCAAGGAGTCTGGACAAGCCAAATGGAGCTGCACCGTAACTGGGACATTACATGGCTCTGAATTACTCTGAGGTCCTGAGAGCAGAATAAATAAAACAAACAAGATTATTAGTTTATATATCCAAGCATTTAAAATACATCTGCTGCCTGATAAAATGATGACCTTCGTTTAGTCAACTGCGGTATAATAAATTCAGCCAAGTTCCAAGTTTAGAATACTATAATTTCATAAAACACTTTGCATTAAAAAGGGTTAAGCACTATCAATATAAACAAGAAATACGAACTAGAAACGCCAGAAAAGTGCAACCAAAACCAACAATTTGTCAGCTGAGAATTAGAAAGTTGCATGAGACATCTTTGCCGAAATTGACCCGTGCATACAGTTAATCATTTAATACTGATTACTACTGCAAAAAAATCTGTAATGATGATGTACTGCAATGAATACATTTTTATTACTGAACACTCTGCAGCTTTTCATGCCCCCCCCCTCTTATAATGACTGATCACAGTATATTTAACATATACTGCTTTTGGCATAGACATGTATTGTACATAGCACAATAAATTCTCACGGTAAATCTTGCTGACGTTGTATGTACAAGTTTCTCTTTTCTGAAATGTTTGACCTTTACAATCTCAAAACTGCACTGAACACAGATAGAACCTTATTTCTAAGCTGTAAGTGTAAAGCCATTAACCTCGTTAAACAATTTCAACTTCAAAACGTTAGAAGTCTTACAAAGGATGAAAAAAGAAAAACACTTACTGGCAGAGAATGCTTTAATCAGCCTGCGACACTGTATTGGCTTCAGGACACCTTCAAGATCTTCGATTGTCACCAAATATAGGTCACCGATTTGAGAAACACCAATTTCTTGTAGTCTTTCAATCACTTTATCAAGGAGGTTCTCCACAAGCAATGGCAGGGCTCCACTGATTAAACCTCAGATGGCTTCTATAGCGGCACATGCTTAAGTGGAAAAAAGATTTTGGCACCTCTATGGAAACATTTGTGAGGGACATAATCTGCAAGAACATCTAGCTTTGAACCTGTAATATTATTCGGACTGTCCTTAATTTCATAGATTCCAAGGCTAGGAAAGTAGTTGTGCTTGTTGCCAAAACGTAACGTCCAGGTGGGTATAAGTGGACCAAACTTCACAGTGAAGTCAGCATAGTGAAGAAGGTAGTGATGTTTTGGTCTTAATCTGTGCTGTGGACACATCACCTTTCTCAGTTCCACATACTCCTCAATTAAGACTTTCATATAGGCAATCTGAGGTTCAGAGAGGGTAGGTGCACAAACATGTTCAACCACGTTCCTCAATAGAAGCAGCATCTGCCACACAGCATCATCTGGGTCCACAATTTTGTCATGCAGCAAAACTGTCAAAAAACGTAGCAACTGCCAATTTTGAGAGGCTTGTCCTCCAAGCTTATGTCCTTTACTCAGAACAGCAACTTGTTTGTTAGCACTTTCACCATTAAGACATTCAAAACTAAACCTTTTGACAATTGTTCTTTGACAACATGTTGCAGGCACAGAGCCAGATCGAAATCAACTACACCCTCAAACAAATCATGGGCAATGCAAGGGACGTCTGTGCCGTCTGTTCCTGGTGATCAGTCAAAAACCGCACTCATTGTACCTCTTTGGGTCTCTCTGTGATGCACAGAAAAGAGAATTTAACTGAAACTCCTCTTTAGTTATCAGGCAGTATCTGCAGAAATATTCAGAACAGCTCAAATTTTCACAGAAGCCACCAATAAGAGTGTGACCCAAGGTTGTCACCAACAATACAGGCAACTGAGCCTCTGGATGTTGTGCCCTCTATAGTTATGCCATTATTCTCCAACTCACACAAGTCAGAAAGTAATCTTTCAAAGACTCTGCTCGCACCGAGATATTTACAGTCCTTCTCTACACATAACAGAACTAACTGAATCTGCATAGTACACTGCAAGCATCTTATTCTTTTGTCTAGCTGATCCCAGTGGGTTCCAAACCTCACAGGAATCCTGGAATAACATTACCTTTAAAGCATGAGGATCTGAGCAAAAAAATACATTGTCCTTTATGACAAATACATCAGTAATATCTCGGAACATACCACTTTGAGTAGGAAGAGGGTTTAAAGTTTGCTGACATGCCCTTTGGTCTTTTAAAATAGCTTTGTCTTTCCAAAACAGGAACATACTGAAAATGCCTCCTCTCACCTTTATCATTATGGCCTAACATAATGTGCAGTGGCTCAACAAAGTTGAAACTATTCTTATAAACCTGAAGTCTCCTATGGTGTGTGGCTAATGCTCTTTGTAGAGGACCGTCATTGTAAAGCTTCTTGCCAAACTCTTGCAAAGCATGCTGTGGCACACCAAGTTCTTGTAGGTCTGTTATTAACCTGTTAATTGTAAATTCATGTTGGATGTCCTGTAGTGTTTTCATCTCACTCGCAATCTCTGTTACTGTAGATGCAGGGACCATATGCTTTGCTTGCAGGGCCAAGAAAACAGAGAGCCAAGTTTTCAGTGTATTTATCAAGAGGGTCGGTCACTGGTATTTCTAATTCAGCTTCAATATGTGGCTCTGCATGAACAACTTCTAGTTGAAGTCGTCTAAACGTTCTATTGTTTCAGCAAGATGAGTAGAAGCAACTTGAGCTGCATCCCAGTTTTTGTGAAATCTTGCCACATGAGAAGAGACAGTTTAAAATGTTTACTGCAAGACTGGACAGGACAAGTATCAGTAAGCCCCTCTTGCAAATGAGCACATAAGTGAGATACAAGCGCCTTGAGACTTTCACATTCCTTGCTACACAACTCCCATGCACATTTTAACCTAGCAGACACACTTCGATGAGCACGCTCTGAAGTTATAGTGAGCCCTGGTCACGTGAACATTGAGTTCTTCCACACTTTGGAAAACCACACGGGAATCTGACGCCTGTGAGTTCGGTAGTGTTTCAAATGTAAAGAAACAGAAATCTCAGCAAAGGATGTGGTGGTGAGCACTTAAACAAACAAGAGCTCATCCAGGAACCTGAGGAACAGCAAAATTTCACTCCAGAATCCAATTCAGAGTTAGAATATGAGAGAACCTCTCCTATTTACTCAAAAGTGGACTTCAACTCCATCCCGTCTGAGCTGGACTGCAGTGAGCCTATCACTATGATTTTTATGGGTTATCAGATTGCGGAGTCAGATGAGGAAGAGGAGAAGATGCAGGCTGAACTGGTGGTGCCATGTCCATGCTTGCTAGTCTAAAGATTCTGGAGCGATTGATTAGGCTCGTCAGGTCTTTTCGGAATATTTAAGGACAAATGAAAACCAGTCTTTGCTCCTATTTGGCCCGTTGGTGTACTCTGGCCTGAGCTAACTTAGCTAACGCTAGCTGATACTGCTGGATGAGCTGTATCTAGGGTTAGCTACCTTGATAGCTTTTAGTCTGCCCATTCTGGGGAACGTTTTTCCCCTTCGAATGTAAAAAGGCTCACGTTTTCAGTCTTTCATTGCTGCAAAGATCATCGGTGTCAAAACTACGTCGATGTTTAGCTACCAAAGAAGCGACAGTAGCACTAACGCTAACACTAACGTTAGCCTGTCCAGAAAATCTGACTACGGCTAACGCTAACCCACAGCCAGTGTAACGTTACTTCGTTGTTGTCTATATTAAATTGGGTAAATGGGATTATTTATCTTTGTGATACTAGCTGGTAGTCTTTTAGTTAAGTTTACCTACACAAGCAACAACGATACAATGATATTTACCACAGAGGTGCCGCCGCAATAAAGAGGGCGAGAAGAAGAAATTTTGGGTTGAGGAGAGAGCGACCGTTGGTCGCGTTGACACACTACACACAGTTTGAATTTACTGAAAAAGCTCTGTAATGATACGATAACTGAATTGTTCTGTAAAAAAGCACAGGAATTTGCTTGTTTACAGTGTAGAGGATGCAAAGCAGGAGAAAGGACTGATTCTTTTAGGCTCTTATTGATTTACAATGCCCTTGATGATGTTTTTGAAGGTCTTTCATAATTTCTCTCCTCAAATACAGTGATAGTCAGCACATTTAGTTACTCATTGTTATGGGGTTTCATTTCATTCTACTACATTACATTGGTTCACCATCTGTGATTGGTCAGACTTCTCACTTTTGAGCTTAAACTCTCTGTTTTAGACCATAAACAACGAAGGCAGCTTAACACACTTCAAGCTGGGTGGACTATGGAGCTCCTCTGTAGTTTTATCCGTTACTTTTGAGGTACTATGTCTGTGTTTAGGCCAATTTGCACACACAGTGATAGAGTTGAAGAAGTGCACTTAGAATATAGTGTAAATGTGTCTGTTAAAGCATAAGATACAAGATGGTTTCGTATATTTGACTTCAGGTATTTGATGCATATTGTTCTCTCTCATCCACAGGTGTTTTTGTTGGAGTATGTGGGACCCCTCTTGATATACCTTCTTTTCTACTTCCGAGTTCCCTACATCTACACCCATAAATACACTTTCACCAGCAGTCCTCATCCTGTGGTCAGGTACACCTACAGATGTATGCAAACGTTAGGGCAGCCCTGGCCAAATTACACATTTTGTTATGCATAACCTCTGCAGCAAAAAACATATTTCTGCATATTTCGGATAGGCTCCAGCACCCCCCCCCCACCCCCACCCCCCCCCCCGCCCCCGCAAGCCTGACGGAGAAGCGGCTTAGAAACTGGATGGATTATGGATATTTCTGCTAATATTAATGCACTCTATATTCCATTAACAGTAACTTGGGCATGAGCAAAGGTTAGGACACCCTACTAGGTCAGTACTTAGTAACACCTCCTTTGGCAGATTTTGTAGCCCGGTAGCAGTCTTTCTGTTTTATGAATTTTCACCCACTCTTCCTTGCAGAGCAAATCTAGTTTTGCAATATTTTTGAGTCACCTTTCATGCACAGCAAGATCTACCCACTTACTTCCAATGATGTTCAAGTTAGAGAACTTTAAGGGCCACTCCAGTAGTTTCAGCTTGTGTTTCTGGAAGTAGTTCATGTTGGATTTTGATGTACGTTTTGGGTCACTGTCCTGTTGCAGAAGCCTCTTTTTGACTTTAGTTTCTCAGTGTTGCATTTTCTTCCAGAATTGGCTGATATTTAGTGGAATCAATTCTTCTATCTATCCGTGCAGTGTTTCCCAAGCCACTGGCTGCCACACAACTCTGAAGCATAATAGAGCCACCTCCATACTTGACAGTTGGCAAGGTGTTCTTTTCATCAAATGCTGCTCCATTTTTTTCCTCTGAACCTAACATATGTTCTATTTTTACTTCTTACCCAGTCCTCAGCACTTGTGTCCAGAATGCCTCTGTGGGGAAGAGGGTGTGGCAGAGCGTCGAATGCAGGGCGGAGAAGCCAGTCGGGCTAAGATGATGATGTTCACCTGTGTCTTGCTTCTGCCAACCTACTTATAATCATCTCTTCCCTCATTAGGTGGCAGAACCCAGAGAGAAAAGGAGACCTGTGAAGGTGTGAGAGCCAAGCTGAGCTGAGCTGAGCTGAGCTGAGCAAAAGAAAGAAAGGACTGAAAAATCCAAGCAAGTGTCTTGTCTTAAATTGTCTGTGGACCGAAAAGCTGAGTGGTTTTTGTGTTGTGTATAAATAATTAAAAAAGCTCTACGTCTCAACACCTGCCTCAGGCGTCCTTCCTCCACCCATCCTTAAAGTGGTTACAGTGGTGCGGAAGCCCAGGAGTTTTGGACGAATGTCACCACAGAGTCCTCTTGGAGAAATAGTCAAAGCACTCTCCCTCCTGCAGCAGACACAGCATCAATCTATCCAGCAGGAAAACCAGGCCTGCTTCGAGGCCCTGGCTCAGGGCCAAGAGGTGGACAGGAAGCTTCTCTGGAGCTTGTTGACAGCCACCAGTACTCCAGCTCCGGCTACCATGTCCATCTCGAAGATGACTCTACAAGACGACCAGGAAGCGTTCGTGAAGCTCTTTGAGAGAGCAACGGAAGACTTGGCGTGGCCGAAAAAGGACTGGGCCATCCGACTGCTGCCCATGGGGGAAGCCCAGCTTGCCGCCCAACAGCTCGATTGCAGCTGGAGTACAACAAGCTGAGAAAGGCTGTCCTCCTGTCTTGTACCACTCCTGTCTCCTGTCTCCGCTAAACATTCCTGCAAGTCCTTTGCTGTTGTATGGGTGTTTTGCTTGGCCGTTCTGGCCAGCAAACACACAGTTCTATCTTAACTTGATGTCCACAGTTCCCCTTATCTGCCATTTAGTTACATTTCAGACAGTAGAAATTATGCTTTGATATCTTTTTATAGCATTCCCTGATTTGTAGGCATCAACTACCTTCATTTTCAGATTCTCAGCCAGCTACTTAGAGGAGCCTGTGGTTGTCGAGTTTTAGCACAAAGTTTGAACAGTCAGAGAGGTTATTATCCTTGGGAATCGCCATCAGGTAACAACTCATCATTCCAAATGAGTCAATTAAGGCCAAGTTAATCACATGCTATAGTGACAGTGTTATGCTTTTCTATTTTGTGTTTATTATATATAAAGATACGTGCATTAATATTAGTAGAGATTTTCTATACTTTGCTGTAGAGGTTGTGTTTTTGCCTTTTCACTGCAGAAATCAGCATCCAAACATACAAAAACAGCAAAATCGTGCATACAACTGTATTTATCAGTAATCTTCTACTCATTATGGCCACACAATATGGAAAAAATGCTGTGTTGCTATTATATCTGAACAATTTTTGATTGCAGCAGACTTGCAGTCAGACGTTCTTGTGCTGATGGAGTTGTGATGTGGTTAAAGACCTTTTAAAACCTGCAATCATTAGAATACAATTATTTACATTTATATTTGCTGGATAATGTGAATGCCTTGATTCATCAGTAGCCAAAAAACACATCTGAAGTGTCTGAGATTTGGTCAGAATGCTCAGTGTACAAGATACTTATTTGCATATTGCAAATAATTGTCTTCTAGGACATCTGCACTGCACAGTCTCAAACAATCAACAAGACATTACGGTGTGCGCTGAATTCCACACTGTACAAACGTTTCTTCACAAGTGAATTCAACTTAAATCTAGTCAGTACATCTAATCGTTCTCATTGTTGAGAGTGCTGTATGAATTTTTGAAGATTATACATATTTAACAACTTTTTCCTAGTTTGTTTGCCAAGTTTTCACTGTTTGTATACTACAAGCATGTTGGCCAAGCTCTTACTTATCTTTTCCTTTGTCTTTGGTGTGTCCAGTCTGGCCTGTGCCTGTCACTCTTTCCACTATATTAAGAGGCTGGTGGAAACTATCTTTGTCCACCGCTTCTCTCATGGAACCATGCCGCTGAGGATTATGGTGAGGGTAAGTACTGAGACTCTTGAGAGTTCTTTAAGGTTCAGCTTTAAGCAGTCGATGTAAAAGTGCTATAGCTTTCCAGTCTGTCCTCTAGTAAGGATAACACTATCCAGACTATGTCACTAGCAAGTGATATTCCAGCATTTTTCAAACTAATCTCTATCTCCTGCATCTGAATCATACTGTCAGTTAACACGATTATCATGACTGCTTCTATATACTTAGAAAAGTGAAAACTTTGACAAAAATATGTGACTACAGAATGGAATTCTGAAACTCCATCTGCTGCACTCTAAAGGCAGAGTTTGATTTATTCGGACATCGAGAAATTAGTTATTATAATCGAACTAATGATATCCTGCACTGTGAATATTCAGCATTAATTCACTCCAACCAATCACGTTTCTGATGTTGGCATGGCAACAAACAAGCTGACAGATCCATTGTGTCCCAGCAACTACAACGTTTTAACAGTCAGCAAAATAATGATGTCTTCTGCTTCCTCTTGGATGATGTTAGCATCTCCGAAATCCACGTAAACTCATACAGGGATCCCA
The DNA here is from genome assembly GCF_015220715.1 of Pygocentrus nattereri. NCBI lineage: Eukaryota > Metazoa > Chordata > Actinopteri > Characiformes > Serrasalmidae > Pygocentrus > Pygocentrus nattereri. The sequence continues at coordinate 5,380,947 of NC_051213.1, forward strand.
GCTGGCTTTCCGTTTGGGTTTTAGGACTTTTATGTGCTCTTTTCAAGCTTCTAGTTCTGTGATATTCTTGGTCCATGTTGCATGCACAGCATGTTTCAAATCTACTCACATGTGTTCATTGACGTTGAAGTCCAGGGGCTGTGAGGAGCATTCTAAAAGCTTCAGTTTGCGTTCATGGCGGATTTTTTTAGGTATTTAGAGAAACACTTTCTACCTTCCAGTCTTACATCTGCCTGTGCAGTGCTTTATGGCACTACTGGCTGCAAGAGATCCACACTTAACAGTTGGTAAGGTGCCTAACAGTTGGCTCTTTTCATCAAATGCTGCTCCTTTTCTCTCCAAACAAACCTTTGATGACTGTGGCCAAACAGTTCAGTCCATGGCCCTTGAATGCTTCTGGCTTATCTAGATGTTTTGCATACTTGAGATGTTGACTTCTGTGATGAGTTCGTAGGTTCCTTCTGATGAATCTTACACTCAGATCATGTTTGTGTAAGCGTCGCTCCACAGTACGGAGCACCACCACTCCTGTGTCCCCTAAACCTTCTTGCAGGTCCTTCGCTGTCATATGGGGGTTTTGCTTTACCTTTCTGGCTTAAACTCAGTCCCAAGCTGAAAGCGAGGGCTTTAATAACATTCCACCTTCTACATAAGATATAGCCCACCCAATTTCACTGTTTGTCCATTTTTAGGGGCAGTCATGGGCTGGAGGTTAGGGAACCAGCCTTGTGCCCGGAAGGTCGCCAGTTGGATTCCCTGAGCTGACAGGACATGACTGAAAGCATCTAACCCCAACTGCTCCCCACGTGCTATATATAAGGCTGCCCACCACAAGGGTGCCAAGTGTGTGTGTATTCACTAGTGCATATGTGGGTGTGTCAATGCACAGATGGGTTAAATGCAGAGGTGAATTTCCCTGGGCTCTTGCCTCAAGTGGAGGAGTTCAAGTATCTCGGGATCTTGTTCACGAGTGATGGTACAAGGGAGCGGGAGATTGACAGGCGGATTGGTGCTGGGTCAGCAGTGATGCGGGCTCTTTACCGGTCTGTTGTGGTAAAGAAAGAGCTGAGCCATAAGGCAAGGCTCTCGATTTACTGGTCGATCTACGTTCCCACCCTCACCTATGGTCATGAGCTTTGGGTAATGACCGAAAGAATAAGATCGCGAATACAAGCGGCTGAAATGAGTTTCCTCTGCAGGGTGTCTGGACTCTCCCTTAGAGATAAGGTGAGAAGTTCAGTCATCCGGGAGGGACTCGGAGTAGAGCCGCTGCTTCTCCACGTCGAGAGGAGCCAGTTGAGGTGGTTCGGGCATCTGGTTAGGATGCCTCCTGGACGCCTCCCTTGGGAGGTGTCACAGGCAAGTCCACCGGGGAGGAGACCCCGGGGATGACCCAGGACATGCTGGCGTGACTATATCACCCAGCTGGCCTGGGAGCGCCTCGGAATCCCCGCCAGGGAGCTAGTGGAAGTGGCTGGGGAAAGGGAGGTCTGGGCCTCATTGCTCAGGATGCTGCCCCCGCGACCCGAACCCCGGAGAAGCGGAAGATGATGGATGGATGGATGGATGGATGGATGGATGGATGGATGGATGGATGGATGGATGGATGGATGGATGGATGGATGGATGGAATTTCCCTGGGATTACTAAAGGGGAACTTAGCCTAACTTTTCTGAGGAGCAGAGGATAGACAGTCCATCCATTTGTTTGAATGCGAACAGCATGGTGAAATTTCCCAAACAAGGGTTTAGTGTCTGATGCGTATTATTTTCATGTGAAAAATCACATGAATATCTCAAAGTTTTGTCTCACTTATGTGTATTGCAATCTGTGTGTAACGGCATTCACAATACTTTTCTGGTATCCGTAGTGATGAGACAGCGCCTGTGAAAGCTATGCCCAGATTTTTCTTCTGTGAACGTATTACCATAAATTCCACCCCCCCCCAAAAAAAACATTCGCATCTATGACACACCAAATTACATTTATAGCATAATTTCTCCAAACTTTGAAGAATTCATTGAAGTGTTTTACAAGAATGCATCAAAATTACTGTCCATGGTATTTGACTATATATGAGAGACAGAGAGGTCAGAAAATACTGGACTATAATGTCAATAAAAGAAACAAGTTCTTTGTGTTTTAATCATCTACTCCTGTATTTACTGATTTCACAGAACTGTGCTTATTACTGGGGTTTTGCTGCTTGGCTGGCCTACTACATCAACCACCCACTCTACACTCCTCCGTGTAAGAGGCTAAACACCCAGACCAGCACAACACACACTAACACACCACCACAGTGTTACTGCAGTGCTGAGAATGGTCCACCACCCAAATAGTACCTGCTCTATGGGGGTCCTGACCACTGAAGAACAGGGTAACAGAGTATCAGAGAAACAGATGGACTACAGTCTGTAACTGTAGAACTACAGAGTGCAGCTATACAGTAAGTGGAGCTGATAAAGTGGACAATGAGGGGAGAAACAAGGAGGTGCTCATAATGTTATGCCTGATCGGTGTGTGTGTGTGTGTATGTATGTATATATATATATATATATATATTCATCATCATATAAATAAATAATATGTAAATAATTACGGTTTCCAGTTCATAGAATTCTTGAAATATCGAGCAAGATTTCTAAAAACCCCCTTTATGAATAGTTTATAATGTCTACACTACAGAAAAGCTACACTATTTCTATACCTTTTTACTCTACACACATTACTCTATACACATAACATAACATATAGGAAAAAACATGTAGCCTTTTTTTCCAATATATTAAAGAAACTAATACAATTTTTTTTTAAGTTTCACAAAACATAATTTGATTAGGGGTGTTCAAACGTTTGCATATGACTATAGAATAACAAACATAATTATGGTGATTCCAAACTTCTGAATGCGAGTTATTTTACAGCGTATGGAGAGACGCAGATCAACTACGCGCTGGTCCTCTTCGTGGTAGGTAAATCTATAAATCTATAGCTAAATATCTCCCTGTGTGATCAAAACATGTTCAGTGATGAGTATTCTGTGTTTCTGTTCCAGCTGTGTGAGGCGGGTAATTTCTCCATTCACTGGTCTCTCAACAGTTTAATAGGAGAAGGTAGGTGACTGAGAAAGTAGATCAGTTCCATCACCACATGGAGCAAAGCAAACTGTGCGAGAGTCTTTAATGGGTCATTAATGTTTTCCTCAGTTCATATATTCCAATAGTGCTGTTTATGTCTCTTGTAGTGGTCTAGTCTTGAGGGACCAGACGTGATCTTGTAATGTAAGGCTAAATAATAGGCTAAAGGTTGGTGGGCATGTAGACTGATTAGGAAGGGAAGAAAGGAAACCAATCCAATGCATCATGAAGGCAGACCTCGAAGCTGGGGCAATGGTGTGCTCATCAGCATTGAGAGTATTTACATGACCTACCTAATAATCCTATTGTAATCGGATTTCGGCAGTTATCTGATTATTCAAATGGTCATGTAAACAGCAGAGTCCGATTTCTTAGGTCTAGACATCTGATATAGAAGCTGGATTTTAGCTAAGTAGTCAGACTTCTCAGTGCATTTGAACTCACTCTGATTTCTGTCGGATGTCTCTGAAATCCGGTACCAGAATTTTGGAGCAATGCTTAAACCAAATACATGCTTGACGAAATTAAAGATCTAAATATTCTACATCTTCTAGATGATGCATGTCCATATTTTCAAGTAAAGTGCACAAAGTTTGACTTTTACGTTTTGTTTGTGTCTCGTCTTCTTCTGTGAGTTTATTGGCTGGTTGCAAAGCAGAAATCTGATTACTGCCTGATTCATGTAGACCTGGAGTTTCTCCATTATCTGATTACTCAAGTGCATATAGACGCGTTGATTGGATTACTGACAAGATTTTCTTCAGTTATCGGATCATTAAGTGCATGTAAACACACCCACTGTCTGCAGACAACACACCAAAGACCTCCTAAAAACCTCAAGTTAAGCACGTAGATGTGCGCTGCATGAACAGAGAACCTGACATAAACATTTGGGGGACATTCTGGCCAAAGTGCCTTTGGAGATCATCACTTATCCTCATCTACTGCTCTGAATTCAGCTCATGAAGGCCTTGCTAATTATCTGATGTGCTGAATCAGGTGTGTTTAATGAGGCAGTGGACTCAAGTCTGCAGTGTTTTGGCCTGCAAGGACTGGAGCCTCACACATGTGGACTAAAGGAATTAAGCGGCAGGTTTTATCCTTGTAAATGTCAGATTTCACCGAAGTCCAGCGCTAAAAGTTTGTCCGCGGAAGTGTATTCTCATTAAGAGCTCACGTCTGGCCCTGTGAGACTTGTAAGCGTCTTGTAAAATGAGTACAATGTACAACATCTCTTTACATATGCGCGTCATTTGCTGCTGTAATTGCAATTTCCTCTGGGATTTATTAAGTTTCTGTCCCCTCATCTGTCTTAGTCCATGTTCTCTCGTGTTTGGTTTGCAGGTCCTAAGTGTCGGCGGTTCCCTCATCCATCTAAAAACCCTTTCACCTGGCTGTTCTTCTTCGTATCATGCCCTAACTACACATATGAGGTCAGATGAACATTCAAACACACAGACGTGAGACCAATAACAAACACCAGGACTGAAAAACGTCCCCTACTCCTGCTAGTCCATTAAGCTCCTCACTTCCAGCTTTGAAGCTTTTCTTAAGAACGTTTTAAAGTAAAAGTATCATCCACAAAGTACTAGCATGGACCCAAGCTTTCACGCTCACCAAAGAGTTTGCTGAAACGCTCAAGCTTTAATAAATGAGTCGATTGGTTAGTGTGACTGGTTTTAATAAAACCTTGGACCCAAACCAACCCTTTGCGGATCACGTTGTTTTAAAGCGTGTGTTACGCATTTGAGTGTTTTGTTGAAAACGGACCAGTTTGGCGTGCCAAAAGCTTAATGGAATCATTTGGTGAAAAATCTAATTTACAGTTTCCTCCTTTCTCCAAATACAGCACTGTACTGGAACTAAGAGTAATATAGTAAATGAATAATGGAAGCATGTATCTCTCGATTTAACAATGTTCACAGCATGCCTCAAATCTAGTGGACACTACAAGGTTTTCAGAACTCACTCTCACAATATTATTCACACTTGAGGTGGTTTGTTGTTGATCACATGGCAAGGTTGATAGTCTGGAGTTTGATCCATTAGCTGTAGTTAGTTGTCTCTGTGCTACTTTGTGCAGAACTAATCATATTTGTCTGATTCTTTTAGGCTACATTTACACAACAGGTAAAAATGGCCCAAATCTGATATTTTTCCTCATATGTGGCACAGACGTGTATCGGTGTGTCGGTGTGAACAGCAAAAAACACACTGACATTTTCAATTCCGATTTGAGACGCTTTCATATGTGGTGCTGAAATCCAATACATATCCAGTCTTCAGCAATGTGGCTTGGGCTGCATTTGCATTACTCTGGCGCCCTGACACACCACAACGTATCCCATTCATTTTCAATAGAAAGCTTCGGTTCTACCAGATGTGGAATAGCGTGTGATGGGTCCAGTGCGTCAAGTCTGGGAGGATGTGATGCAGTGAAAAGTTGACCTGAGCTGAAGTTTATACAGATTAATGCGGCCAATGTAATGCGTCTACCCAATCAGAAGCCGGTGTTTGTGCAATAAGTGCTATATATCTCATAAAAGTGAGTGCACCCCTCACATTTCTGCAAATATTTTATTCTATCTTTTAATGGGACGACGCTATAGAAATGAAACCTGGATATAACTTAAAGTGGTCAGTGTGCAGCTTGTACAGCAGTGCAGATTTACTGTCTTCTGAAAAGAACAACACACAGACATTAATGTCTAAATAGCTGGCAACACAAGTGAGTCCACCTCACAGTGAACACATACAAATTGTGCCCAATTGTGTCGTTGTCCCTCCCTGGTGTCATGTGACTTATGTGAATGGGGAGCAGGGCCGTTAAATTTGGTGTTTTGGGTGCAATTCCCTCATACTGGCCACTTGATATTCAACATGGCACCTCATGGCAAAGAACTCTCTGAGGGTGTGAGAAATACAATTGTTGCTCTCCACAAATGTGGCCTAGGCTATAAGAAAAATGCTAACACCCTGAAACTGAGCTATAAAACGGTAGCCAAGGTCATACAGCGGTTTTCCACGACAGGTTCCACTCAGAACAGGCCTCACCAGGGTCAACCAAAGAAGTTGTGTCCAGGTGTTCAGCGTCATATCCAGAGGTTGGCTTCAAAAAATAGACACATGAGTGTTGCCAGCATTGCTGCAGAGGTTGAAGGAGTGGGAGGTCAGCCTGTCAGCATTCAGACTATATGCCGCACAATGCAGCAACTCTGTCTGCATGGCCGTCGTCCCAGATTGAAGCCTCTTCTGAAGCTGACGCACAAGAGAGCCCTGAAACAGTTTACTGAAGACAAGCAGTCCAAGAACATGGATTAATGGAACCATGTCCTGTGGTTTGATGAGACCAAGATTCACTTGATTGGCTCAGATGGTGTCCAGCATGTGTGGCAGCGCCCTGGTGAGGAGTACCAAATCAACTGTCTTTTGCCTACAGTGAAGCATGGTGGTGGTAATATCATGGTCTGGAGCTGCATGAGTGCTGCTGGCACTGGGGAGCTGCGGTTCTTTGGGGGAAACATGAATTCCAACATGTACTGTGACATTCTGAAGCAGAGCGTGATACCATCCCTTCGGAAACTGCACCACATGGCAGATTTCCAACTCAATAATGACCCCAAACACACCTCCAAGATGACAGCTACCTTGCTGAATGTAAAGGTGATGGACTGGCCAAGTATGTCTCCAGACCTAAACCCAATTGAGCACCTGTGGGCATCCTCAAGCCGGAGTAGGAGCGCAAGGTGTCTAACATCCACCAGCTCCATGACATCATCATGAAAGAGTGGAAGAGGATTCCAGTAATTAACAGTTAAAAAAACTTCAATGCAAACTTGCTGAGCTTTTTAGTTCATAGAAGTGTGTAATAAATCTTTGAGCCTGCCGGAGGGCCCATGACATTTAAGGAGTTAATAAAAATAAACAAATAATAACATCCCCCCCGAGACTCGACGCACCAGATACATCATGCATTGCGGGGCCACGTCTAGTGGAACCAAAGCTTTCCATTGAAAACAAAAGGGATACGTTGCGGTGTGTCGATGTGCCAGAGCAATGTAAATGCAGCCTGAGTCGCATTGCTGCTGATCAGATACGTATCAGATTTCAGCAACACATATGAAAGCATCTCAAATCGGAATTGAAAATGTCTGTGTTTTTGCCGTTCACATTGACACACATGTTACTGTTTGTTAATACCAAAATATCAATAATAATAATAATAATAATAATAATAATAATAATAATAATAGGCTACAATAACAGTAAGGAAAAGCTACACTAACAGTAGTCTGAACTACTCAATTCTGCTTTTGCCTTTTGCCCCTTTTCCTCTGTTTGCCTGACTTTTTGGACTGATTTCCCTGTTATGACCATTTTTGTTTTGCCTTTTGACCACGAGTTTTTGATTGCCCTTTTTGCCAGTAAATCTACACATGGATCCTTCTCAAGTTCATGAGTCTGTTTTATCACATAATACTTTGCCTCAATCAAATCCAGCATGTTGACAGGAGCTTCAGGAAGCGATAATGGCTCAGGGGCAATTACTGGGATAACATGAACAGCACCTGCAACAACTTAATTGCACCATGGAGGAGCTCATTCACTCCCTCAGATCTGTGCAGCAGCAATCTACACACCCAGCTGCACCCTCCAACTCTGCCCCAGCTCCCCTTCCTACAACAAGCTCTCCGCCAATTGCAGTCCCACTTTCCATTCCAGACAAATACCATGGAACCCCTGATTTATGCCAAGGCTTCTTAATGCAATGTTCACTTTACTTCAGCTGTTTGCCAGCAGCTTTTCCACCAGATAACGTTAAAATAGTGTTTATTCTGTCCCTGCTTACAAGAAAAGCACTGAGATGGGCCACTGCAGTTTGGGGTGCTCAATGTTCAGAAATGCAAACATATTGCCTGTTCGAAGACCAATTTAAAGAGGTGTTTCATCATTCATGTACTGGAAAGGATCAGGGAGAGCAATTCCTCCACATCAAGTAAGAAAAGCACAGCTTTAGACTACTCACTTACCTTTCGCACCCTGGCAGCTGAAAGTGGTTGGAACAACCAAGCTTTGAAAACCGTACACCGCAATGGCCTGAACAAAATGCTAAAATCTGAAATGGCTTGCAAGGATGATGCTCAAACCCTGGATGGACTCATCAAGTTATCCATAAAATTAGACAATCTCATCCGTTCATGCCAGAAAGTTTTATCCCAAGTCTCTACACCAGCACACCCATTAACTCTGTCCTCAGAACCGGAGGACATGGAATTTGGTCGAGCCATAATCACACCAGAGGAAAAACAATTCAGGAAAGGACTATGTCTGTACTGTGGGAAAATGGCCATTTCCAGGAGAACTGTAAAGCCCTGAAAAGAACCTTGGTGCTGAGGGTGAGTGCAAATAACATGCCAATGATTGTGAGTAGCAAGCTTGCCGCCCTGGTTCAAATAACTTGGAGTATTGATTCTTGTGTTGTTTCACCCTTGATAGACTCTGGAGCAGCTGGAAATTTCATTGACAAAGTGTTCGCTGCATCTTCATCCATTCCCCTCCTCCCATGTAAATCCCATCTAAAAATCAAGGGCATAGATGGCCAACCTATAGGCATGGGCACTATTACTGACACCACCATTCCATTGCAACTTACCACTGGCTTGTTCCATACAGAAACTGTGTCATTATTTATCACAGAGTCCCCTGAACATGCCATTGTGTTAGGGTACCCTTGGCTAGCCACCCATAACCCCACCTTCTCTTGGGCCACCGGAGATCACTCACTCGAGTCCTTATTGCCACGCCCACTGCCTGGCCCTTCCCTGTTTAGCCACCTCCATTGAAAGCCCTGAAATGCAAAAACAAGTCCTGTTACCTGCTGAATATTCTGACTTTTCTGTGATTTTTAGTAAAACCAAAGCTGTGCAACTGTCCCCTCATTGTCCCTGGGACTGTGCTATAGAGTTGTTGCCAGGTACCACCCCTCCTAAGAGCCATCTCCACCCCCTTTTCATTTCCAAAACCACAGCCATGGAAGAATACATCAAGGAAGCACTAAACATAGGTACATCTGCCCCTCTATGTCCCCAGCTGCAGCAGGGTTTTATTTTTGTTGAAGAAGGATGGTGGGTTAAGGCCTTGTATAGATTACCATGACTTGAATGCAATTACTGTAAAGTACAGTTACCCCCTCCCTTTAGTGCCTTCCACATTAGAACAACTTCGCCAAGCCACAATCTTCACCAAATTGGACCTCCACAATGCCTATAATTTAGTGCAAATTTGTGAAGGAGATGAATGGAACACGCCTTTGTCACCACTAGAGGGCACTACGAGTACACGGTTATGTCATATGGCCTGGTAAACGCCCCTTCCATGTTCCAGTCCTTCATCAATGAAGTACTTTGTGACATGCTTGACCGATGGATCATTGTGTACATTGATGACATCCTTATTTATTAAAAAAATAGGGAGGAACACGTTGCTCATGTCAGACATGTATTGAAAAGATTACAAGAACACCAGCTGTTTGTAAAACTCGAGAAATGTGAGTTCCACAGATCTGTGATTTCCTTTCTGGGTTACATCAACAGTGTTCAAGGGGTTCAGATGGACAATAACAAGGTAAAAGCTGTTACGAACTGGCCATTTCCCCATGCCATCAAAGAACTACAACAGTTTCTTGGGTTTGCGGTTTCCATGGTTTGGATCAATGGCACAATTGCTGCTGCATTAATGTCCCTGATATGGAATGAAGCTGCTGAGATGGCCTTTGCAGAAGTAAGGACCAAATTCACTACAGCTCCCATTCTGAAACATTCAGACCCAACCTTACCTTTCATTGTGGAAATAGATGAGTCTGACATGGGGATAGGGGCTATCCTGTCCCAACATCATGGTACACCTGCTTAAATGTATCCTTGCGCCTTCTACTCCAGAAAACTTACTCCTACTGAGCAAAACTATGATGTCGGTAACTGAGAATTACTAGGCTGCTCTGGAAGAATGGAAACACACCCTCAAGGGGGCCCGGTATCCTTCCATGATTCTCACGGATCACAGAAACCTTGAATATATAAAGGCAGTCAAACATTTGCACCCATGTCAGGCACTGTGGGCTCTTTTCTTTACCAGATTCAACTTTACCCTCACTTACTGACCTGGATCAAAAAATACCACAGCGGATGCAATCTCCACGAACAATTACGCTCCTGTCAGTCACAAAACCATCAACCCCTCCTCCTATATAGCAGCACCCATAAGGTGGGAGATCATGGACCAAGTACGACAGGCTGATGAGTCTGATCCACTACCCACAGAATGCCTGCATGACAAAATTTGTTTGCAGCAACTCTCAATATGACTGGAGCCGTTATTTACCCTGGGCAGAATATGCGCAAAATTCCTTAACGCATACTTCCACAGGCCTAACCCCCTTTTAGTGTGTCCTAGGGTACCAACCTCCTCTGTTTCCCTGGTCGGGAGAGCCATCTGAAGTTCCTGTAGTGGATGACTGGATGAGGTGGAGTGAGCAGACATGTGAGGAAGCTCATGCTCATCTACAGAGGTCAATAAGAAGACAAAAGATCTTTTCGCAGAAACCGCCCTACATATGAAGTGTGTCAGAGGGTATGACTGTCCACTAAGGATTTGAAACTGAAATTGCCATCCACCACACCATAAACTACCAAACTCCAACAACTACCAGACCACACCAAGAGCCACCAAACTCCAACTACCAGACCATGCCAAGAACAACCAAATCGCAACGACTAGCAGCCCACAGCAAGAACTAGCAAACTTCAACTACCAGACCACACCAAGAACTAGCAAACTCCAACTACCAGACCACACCAAGAACTAGCAAACTCCAACTACCAGACCACACCAAGAACTAGCAAACTCCAACTACCAGACCACACCAAGAACTAGCAAACTCCAACTACCAGACCACTACCAAATCACAGCAAGAACAAATTCAGCTTACATGTTTAAGGGAATATTTGAGCGTACTTCCTAACCTGCTGTGCACACAAACACTCACACACACACCTTCTAAGCCGCTTCTCCCTCAGGGTCACGGGGGGTTGCTGGAGCCTATCCCAGCTGTCATTGGGTGGAAGGCTGTGCTGAAACAGCTTACTGGAAAAAGGAGCCGGCTGTCAGTCAGTACTTGTGGCTCTGTTTTAGAAAATGTGCTCACACAGAGTGATGTTGGATCTCACGTTTCATACAGTGTCAGAAACCATATAAGCAAGTCTACAAGAGAGTGGCTGAACAACTGGAGCCGGTTTGAGGCAAGTGTGTGACCAAGGCGAGGATATCTGGTGACCTAGAGGCTTTCATTACTTGCGAACTTCATTAGCCTCACAGCTAAGTAAAATCCAATAAAATAAAAGTAAACAAGCTTCAACTTCACCATGTGCTTGGGGTGCATGTGACCTAGCCGTAGACGCCTCAGATCTGTATCGGGATCCAATTTAGAAGAATATATATGTGTGTGTGTGTTGGGTCAACCATCCAGAGCAATGGACAGTGTAGAAAAGAGGTGAAGAAGAGGGTGCAGGGCAGAATGGAGTGGGTGGAGACGGGTGTCAGGGCTGATGTGTGACAGAAGGATAGCAGCAAGAGTGAAAGGGAAGGTCTACAAGACAGCAGTGCGTCCTGCTATGATGTTTGGTTTGGAGACTGTGGCTCTGTCTAAAAGACAGGAGGCTGAGCTGGAGGTGGCGGAGATGAAGATGCTGAGATTTTCGTTGGGAGTGACCAGGATGGACAAGATTAGAAATGAGCAGATCAGAGGGACGGTGAAGGTGGAGCAGTTTGGAGATAAAGCCAGAGAGGCCAGGTTGAGATGGTTTGGACATGTGTTGAGGAGGAATAGTGGATATATTGGGCAAAGAATGTTGGAGATGGAGCTGCCGGGTAGAAGGAGAAGAGGTAGACCTCAGAGAAGGTTTATGGATGTAGTAAAGGTGGACATGGAGACCAAGTCACACCAGACTTATTTCCACATTGTTTTTTGATCATTTCTTTTGCTCCATTTGTCAGGAAATTTACACACAATATAAAAGCCAATGCCAACTGAAAAACAACAAAGAAAACAGGAGGTTTTCTTCCAGCAGCAGTGATAATATAATGCTCCTGATGATATCATGCTGCTCCTTTTGCTTAAAAAATATTCTTAAGCTGCTATTTTTAGCTGAATAATCACTTTAATACAGTACGATATTTAAGCCCTTTCCTACCCGACCCTCACCCCCAGCCTTCTCCTCTGTGCTGCAGGTGGGAGTCTGGCTGAGCTTCTCCATCATGACCCAGTGTGTTCCAGGTGAGTGAATAAATTAGGAGCAAAGTGGTCAGAATGAATGGAAATCCCCGTTAACACCACAGCAGAGACACCACACTACAACTCTAAAACAGTCTTTAATAACCTGCTGGAACGGAACCGGAAAAATCCAATAACTTCACTGGTGTCTGAAAAATCTGCACTGAGCTCACTGAGGGAGTCCTGCTGTTATCTAGAGTAAATAACTCAGCATATCAAAATCATCTCTCTCTGCAGGACCTGTATTTTAGTCTACACTCATGAAAAACACCGTTGGTTTTTGGTGTTACAAAGAACAATTTTCTAAAAGATTCTTCATAGAACCATACTGAAAGGGGTTCTATATAGTACCAAAAAGGGTTCTTGTATTGCTGCAAGTTGACCTAGTAAAAATGGAAGAATGCATTTTCAAAACGGTTCTATATAGAACCATGTACGGCAGGTTTTCCATTACTCTGAAGAATGCTTTCACAATGCTAAGAACCCTACAATCATCTTTTTGATGATTTGAGTGTCCATGGTTCTATAAAGAACCCTTAAAGAACCATCATATTAAGAGAAACAATGCCTTTACTAAAGGACCCTCAAAGAACCTTCTATTTTAAGAGCATAGAACACCCGGTTTTAAATAAAACCAATGCTTTTACTAAAGAACCCTTGAAGAACCTTCTATTTTAGGACTACAAAACTCTTGATTCTAAATATGACCAATGTGTTTTCTTAAGGACCCTTGAAGAGCCGTCTATTGTAAGAGTGTAGAGCTCCTGGTTTTAAACAGAGCCATTGCATTTTCTAAAGAACCCTTGAAGAACCATCTATTTTATTTTGAGAGTGTAGAACTTATGGTTCTAAATAGAACCAATGCTTTTGCTAAAGAATCCTTGAAGAACCATCTGGTGTAAGAGTGTAGAACCCCTGGTTCCAAATACAACCAATATTTTTACTAAAAAACCCTTGAAGAACCTGTCTATTTTAAAAGTGTAGAACTCACGGTTCTAAAGAGAACCAATGTCTTTATCAAAGAACCCTTGAAGTACCATCTTTTTAAGAGTGTAGAACTCTTGGGTTTAAATAAGGCATGGATTCTTACTAAGAGACCCTTGAAGAACCACCTATTTTAAAAGTGTAGAACTCTGTGTAGTGTAGGTTCTAAAGAGAACTGATGCTGTTATCAAAGAATCTTTGAACTTTTTAAATTTGATCTTTTTAAGAGTGTAGAACTCTTGCTTTTAAACAGAATCAATGCCCTTAGTAAAGGCATCGATTCTCTTTATAACCAATGCCTTTATCAAAGAACCCTTGAAGAACCATGTTTTTAAGAGTGTAGAATCCCTGGTTCTAAATAGAATGAATGCCTTTACTAAGGGACCCTTGAAGAACCATCTATTTTAAAAGTGTAGAGCTCCCGGTTTTGAAGAGAACTGATGCTGTTATCAAAGAACTCTTGAACCACCTTTTTAAGAGTGTAGAACTCTTGGTTCTAAAAAAAAAACCCAATGTGTTTCCTAAAGGTCCCTCGAAGAACCCTCTTTGTTAGGGGTGTACTGTGATAAACAGGCTAAGGAGGCATAAAAGTCAAATCCACTCAGGTGCAGCTCAGTGAGGACAGAACGTCTTCAGAGCTGTGACTCGGTTTTGTGTCCCTGTTCCTTCTGAGGCGCTAAAGATTTGGGATATTTTTGTTGAGAATGACTTCGTCATGTAGAGAACAGCATCCAAATTGTCGCATTTAGCACGGCGAGAAGCCGAAGAACAAAAAGTTTTGTGCTGCTCATTCGCAAGAGCTATTTCATCTGTAATCATATTCTTCTGGTCTTTTGCAGTCGCTCTCTTCACGCTGTTAGGATTCGTGCAGATGACAATGTGGGCTAAAGGGAAGCACAAAGCCTACGTCAGAGAATTTAAGGACTACCCAACCCTCCGCATGTCCATCCTTCCATTCATCCTCTGACAGTAAAGACGGAGTGGTCCTCTGGATCCATACACCTCCACTCTGCCTGAGTTTAGAAGACCACGCACTTCTTCACATGGCAATTTGCTCATTGATCCTTCAGTGTCAGGACCACCTGAACCCACGGACGCTTATTTTCTTATCCCTCCTTCTCTCTGGAGGTCAGTGGGAAGCTGGAGAACCTTGCACCTCTTGTCAAGACCACTTTCCCCAATGATCTTTTCCTTGCTGGGTGTTGGCAGTGACTGAAGCCATGTGTGGTGTTGTTTTTACATTAAACCTCAAGGACTGGACGCTCCCTCTGGAGAAATACCAGCCCAGTTATTCCACAGAAACTATAGTGTATTCAGCTGTTCCAGGATTAGTGTTTTAATCCAGTAGGATTTGAGTTTTCACTGCAAAAAGCTGTGTCTTGTCAGGTGAAATGATCTTAATTCTAGTCGATGTGTCTGTTTCTTTTTGAGATGGTTGTGCACTTACTATAAGATTGTTTAGCTAATTTCTAAACATATTTACCCGGTTTAAGTCAGTTAAATACATTTAAGTAAATTATCAGACTATACAGGCAGATAATTTAGCTTGTTTAGAGCACCTTTATTAAAACGGGCAAAGTCAACTGCCAATATTACAATGGCATTTTAGGGCCACTGTTAAAAAAAACTAAAAATAGTAGGACTTAGAGAAAAAAAGTCCTAATATTTTGAGATTAAAGCCGTAATATTTAAAGAAAACAAATCATAATATTTTGTGAATAAAGTTGTAATATTTCGAGAATAAAGTCTTTATTATAAAAAAGTCATAATATCTCAATAAAAAAGTCGTAGAATTCTGACATTAAAGTGGCATTAATACCAGCAATGGTAGCAACATTCTGGCCAAAGGCTTTGCAAAAGGAAGTTAGCAGCACCTCCTCATGTTAAAATGAGGGACGCTGAGGAGATATTTTCACACACTGTTGGTAATGAAGGTTCTGTGCAGGTACGTTTTTCGTTCATCAAGGTACAAACAATGTAAATGTTCCCTCAGAGCTCCAGTGGTGGTTTTAAGGTCTAACTGTGAAGCTTAAATCAGGTTCTCCAGGTGAAACGTTCATATTCGTACCTTTTCATAACCGATTGTTTTAAAACAGAACGGTAGAATAAAAGCCTGGAGGCGAGGCGGGGTGTGTGGAGTCAGTACAGCTTAGAACAGATCATTTCAGTGGATTAGGGTTCAGTTATGTTCCCTGACTGAAGGAACTGAGATGTACCCCTGAGGGTCCCACCCCAATGACTAGAGGGGTACTGCCCCAGTGACAGTTGAGTACGTTTATTTCTGAGAGTTTATCCATTCACCCATAAAGAAATACTCAGTCTCCCTGGCTCTCCTGCACATCAGCACCAGCCTGTTGTTAGTATGAGAAACGGCTAATCAGGAAACTCTTTATTTAGAATAAAGCGTCAGACGGAGTCTGGAGAAGCTCGGCTTTTGTCTACATGGCTATTTGTGGTTACATTTCCGTGCAATTTGAAATGGGCATTTAGTTTCAATGAGAATGATAATCAAATCGATCAATCCCGAAGGAGTGACTAGAATGCTCAGCATCTTATGGCAGCCCCCTACAATTAGCCCACTTTATGCTGGGAATATTTTCAGTTTATTCTTGCATCTTTACAACTTTCGTCTCAAAATATTATGACTTTATTCTAAAAAATGCATCTTTATTCTCGAAATATTACAACTTTATTCTCAAAGTCTTTTTTTTGTACAATACAGTGCGATAATTTTACTTAAAACAAGTAATAAAATTACTTAAAACAAGTTCATCTTTGGAAATAAGTCAAATAATCTTAAAATAAGATAAGATTACAACAATCTCAGCAGGAGAAATACTGGATAAACCGACTAGATTTAAGATCATTTCACGTGACAAGGTACTGTTTTTTGCAGTGTTCAAAACATCCTTACCTTACATTGGGTAATCTCATGTGCCCAGATATGTGTCTTTTAGGCCAACTGTACTCATCAAGTGAACCCTGTTCAGAGCTGTAAGCCCGTTCAGACTGCAGTTTCAGTGTTTTAACTGAATGCTCTGATTGACTGCAGTGTGTTTTTATGCAGATCTTTGCTCAGTAACAGCTGCGGCTCCATTAACTATGCAAAAAGGTAAGCAGGAATCAGCCGAGTGGTCTGTTGAGGACTCTGACAACCCTAAAGAGTTATCTGAGCTGGGTTTACAGGCAGAGCAGGTAGTAGAGATTGGATCTGTTAAGGCAGTGCTGGTATGTTTACCAGATTCAGGTATATTAAATAACGATTTAGGATAAGAATCTTGCAGTAAGTGTTTTTTCTTAATCAATGGTAAATTAATGAGCGCCACATGGGTGGGGAATGGTGGGGGGCTGGGTGCTGCAATTTGTTGCTACTTCTTCTTTTTTTTGCTTACTGTATCTCAGGGTCTCTCAGTGGGCCGTGAAGCACCCTGTAGTGGTCCGCAGACCTGAACTCTGGGGAAGCAGTAGGCCATAGTGGGCTGGTAACGTCACTTTAACGCCATAGAAAAATAAGCGGAAGAAAGATGAACTTAATTATTAAGATCCAAGAAGCAAATGTTTTTAAATTATAACCAATATGCAGACAATTAAATATGAGTTGGAGACAACACAGCCACGGGCACGCGATGCAGACAGCAAGCCAGAGAAGGAGAAGTTTCTCCTGCCTTGTTTGGTGTGGACATATCAGACTTTTCCTGTTCGTTCTGTTTTGATATCTCTGAAAACTCCGCCCGTATTGAGGTTTAAACCAGACAGTTGAACTGCTTCCAAATGAACCCTGGCTGCTGGTGGGAACACAGTCTGTGTTAAAATAAAGGAATTCATCAACAGAGCTTGTCTTCCTCTTCCAGCAGCACGTCTGCACTGTACTCTCAGCATAATCTGCCTGTTCTAGCATCTCACTCTTTACAGACCCTCGTTTGCTCTCATTTCTGCACCACAAGCTGGAATAAAATAAAAAATTTGTGAACTTTGATTTTGGCTCATGGGAACGTATTTTTGGCCGGGCATCAGCGACTTGAGTGGTTAAAGTCAAATTGATAAACCAGAGACAAAGAACCAGATATAAGAGGAACTTATTATTGCTGATTGAGAATGATGCTAATCCAGAAGCCTGGTGAGTGGACTGAGCTTTGGCTATTTCAAGCGAATCACAAAACCCATCATGACTAAAGAGAAATCTGGAGACCAAAGGGAGAGGAGTATTTTCAGTGAATACGTGATGTAATGCAGCTTCAAAGCAATCCATATTCACCTTGTGCATTTGCTTATTTTTCCCTTTTTTATCATCTCTGCAAATATATTTTTTTAACATCACTGTAATTCTTGGGACCTGCAATTGAGCCAGAATGGATGATCTGATTCTGAGGTTTTCAGGTTCAGGACTTAAGAAAAAAGAAAAAGAAAACTGCATTTAAAAAGTTGAGTTTAGTTTTCCCATGATGCACTATTCTTTTTAGTTATAAACAGGTGGTCTTTGATTACTCTGGAGCTATATCTTAAAAATGAAAACATTTTATTGCAAAAAAAATAATAATCTTGTAGCAGCTGCTATTTATCAGTTACACACTATATTTTCAAAAGCCTTCACTAACCCATCCAAATCATTGAACTCAGGTGTTCCAGTCACTTCCATGGCCACAGGTGTATAAAGCCGAGCCCCTCGGCCTGCAGACTGCTTCTACAGACATTAGTGAAAGAATGGGTCGCTCTCAGGAGCTCAGTGAATTCCAGCGTGGTGCCGTGATCGGACGCCACCTGTGCAGCAAGTCCAGTCGTGAAATTTCCTCACTACTAAATATTCCACAGTCCACTGTCAGTGGGATTATAACAAAGTGGAAGCGATTGGGAACGACAGCAGCTCAGCCACGAAGTGGTCGGCCACGTGAAATGACAGAGCGGGGTCAGCGGATGCTGAGGGGCATAGTGCGCAGAGGTCACCAACTTTCTGCAGAGTCAATCACTACAGACCTCCAAACTTCATGTGGTCTTCAGATCAGCTCAAGAACAGCGTAGAGAGCTTCATGGAATGGGTTTCCATGGCCGAGCAGCTGCATCCAAGCCTTACATCACCAAGCGCAATGCAAAGCGTGGAATGCAGTGGTGTAAAGTGCCGCCACTGGACTCTAGAGCAGTGGAGACGTGTTCTCTGGAGTGACCAATCACGCTTCTCCGTCTGGAAATCCGATGGACGAGTCTGGGTTTGGTGGTTGCCAGGAGACGGTACTTGTCTGACTGCATTGTGCCGAGTGTAAAGTTTGGTGGAGGGGGGATCATGGTGTGGGGTTGTTTTTCAGGAGTTGGGCTCGGCCCCTTAGTTCCAGTGAAAGGAACTCTTAAAGCTTCAGCACCAAGAGATTTTGGACAATTTCATGCTCCCAACTTTGTGGGAACAGTTTGGGGACGGCCCCTTCCTGCTCCAACATGACTGAGCACCAGTGCACAAAGCAGGTCCATAAAGACATGGATGAGCGAGTTTGGTGTGGAAGAACTTGACTGGCCTGCACAGAGTCCTGACCTCAATACCTTTGGGATGAATTAGAGCGGAGACTGTGAGCCAGGCCTTCCCATCCAACATCAGTGTCTGTCCTCACAAATGTGCTTCTGGAAGAACGGTCAAAAATTCCCATAAACACACTCCTAACTCTTGTGGAAAGCCTTCCCAGAAGAGTCGAAGCTGTTATAGCTGCAAAGGGTGGGCCGAGATCATATTAAACCCTATGGATTAAGGGATCCTATGGCATGTCACTCAAGTTCATATGTGTGTGAAGCCAGACGAGCGAATACTTTTGGCAATGTAGTGTAAGTTTATTAGCGATGGTACTGTTTATTTCGTGTTGGCCGTGCCAAAGACCACAGTGACATGATATTTATTGTACTTCACAAGTTTTAATGTTGGAATACTTGTAAAACACGAACAAGTTACATTTTCTAGAACTATATTTTCAGCAGCCTGAGGTAGTGAATACAGCATATATGACAACTAAGCGCTCATAATCTAAATAAATATATGTAAATCTATATTGGCAGAAAAGGTTTGCATTCATCAGAGGTTTGCAAAATGTCACATACTGCAATTTGCATTTCATAACCACAAGAGAATTTGCAATGATCTATTGTTTGATAAAAAAATAGATTGGTAAAAAAGTCAATAAAGTGCTACTGTATTTGGCAGGCTACCCTGTATGTCCTTTTTATTTGCTTGTCTACACCGTTGCAGCTTTAGTTGCACGACTATGGAGAAGGCCAAGCAAGGAAAGTGTGCAGCAAAATGCAGCAAAACCAAGTCTCACAGAAGAAGCTGGAAAAATCTCGTCTTCTTCTCTCGGATACGACGGTTTGCCAGGCTATTAAGTACGAAGCATGCTTTCAATCAGCCTCCTCAGGTGGTCAGTTTCTCAGGCATGACTCTGTTCCATCTGGCCCCTGCAGCCCGTGGATGAAGCACTATGGTGTCTTCCTCTCCAGACTGCTGCTTGGCAAAGTTCACAAACACCTGGAAAGGAAACACATGCGACAACTGAAACCAAACCAGTTCGCATACCTTACATGAACGCGGTGAACGGAAGGATTTCACACAGTCTCGGTTTAAACGACACCCCTCAGGCACCAAAACGAATGCCTTCAGAAGGTCGACATGGAAACAAATGACTCTAAATAGAAGATGCGCCCTGTTCCCTGGAGCCCTGTCACAACTGTGAGGCACATTGTTGGATGTGTATAACTCTTATTTTCCATGCCTGACTCAGCTAAGCGGCGTCGTTTCAAGGACACTTCAGAGCAAAAGCATTTCCGAAGCTTTTTATTTTTAATGCATTCATCTGACTGAACAGATACTCCTACATTTTAATCAATGTTTCAACCATCGAAACACTCCCACTTTCTACAATACACAGCTGCATTAATAATCTACAATGTAATGATCTTCATGTAACCACCGTCTACTGTATTCATGATATCCAGGCATGCATGAGCACAACATTAGTGTAGTTATGATGAGGTGCAATAAAGACTGTTTAACTGCAGCTGGATAAACTCAGTGTGTGTTTCTCCTCTTTCAAAGGTTCCGTTTACATGCATTTCACTTTCGCTTTTTTCACAGTACTTTATTAGTCCCAAGAGGGCAATTCATTTGCAGCCTTCTCGTCCACACACACAACTATACATATATACACACAAACACAATGTAACAATCATTTAAAAAGACTATTATCCACATTTAATAGCTTGATAGCAGAAGGAATAAAAGATTTACGTAAATCCCCCACTTGTACAGCATCCATGCCACTTATAACCAAGTGCTGACGCATTACTTTGGCGATAACAGACACAAGAGTTGTTATTCCTGCATGAACTGCTTACTGAGTTGGAAATACTTTGGACAGGTTGGACAGATTGTCAGCTGCTTCACGTTGTGTGTCGCACCTTCATAAGAGCTTTCTGTCAGAAGCTGCAGTGTTCTAGGATTAAAAATCAACTACAAATAAGACCACATTGTGTAATAGTCACTAAAGTTAGGCCTTTTATAGTAAAGCGGGCGTTTTGATAATCAAATCAGTCTAAACTGGGTGGCAGAGTGCTGTTGCCTCCCTGCAAGAAGGGCCTGTGTTCGATTCCCCGGCCGGGTAACCAGGGACCTGTCTGTGTTTATTGCGCATGTTCTACTCGTGCCTGTGTGGGTTTCCTCCCACAGTCCAAACGCATGCAGTCAGGCCAACTGGAGATACCAAACTGCCCCTAGGTGTGAGTTTGTCTGCCCTGTGATAGACTGGTGACCTGTCCAGTGTTTCCCGCCTTCTGCCCAGTGAGTGCTGGGATAGGCTCCTGCAACCCCCTAATAGTAGTTTAGAAGACGAATGAATGGAACCCGCCCAAACCTGAATACATCCTAGATCTTTCTCTCCAAGTCCGCCTTGAATTCTAAAATTCTAAAACTGACCTGACCCTCGTTTATTTTGATCTATCACTATTTTATTTCCCATGCATCCATTTTCTCAGAAGTGTTGGTCTTGAGGACCTCAAGTACTCGAGTGGGTGATTCCACACTGCAAAAAATAGAACCTTGGTCAAGTAAAATGATCTTAAGTCTAGTCAATTGATCTAATATTTCTCCTGCTGAGATTATTGTAAACTGAATTTAAGATTAACTTATTTTGAGATATTTTTACTTGTTTTAAGTGATTTTATTAAGTAAAATGACCTCACTACACTGGCACATCATTTTGCTTGAATATGCTTGAAACAAGCTGAATTATCTGCCAGTATTAGACACAATTAGACAGTTTTACTTAATAAAATGACCTAAAACAAGAAAATGATATCAAGAAAGAAGCTAGAAAATCTTATAATAAGTGTGCAACCATTTCAAAGTGAGATCGGTGCCTGATGGGTGTATATTTTAAGTTCTGATCCATACCCTCAGTTTTGCTGTCAATGTTCATTTTTATGAAGATTCATGTTTTTAAACAACGTCTTGGACATTGAAACAGTTTTGCTGCAAATGCCCATCTCTAAAATATACTGAGCACGTTCTCAGCCAGGCCCAAAGCCCAGTACTGAATATTTAATTTAGAAGACTGCAAGTAATTGTCTTTTTATTGATCTGAGACAGAGCGACAAACATGATGTTTGGGGTCAGCAGGGTTTCTGACCCACCTGGTCCAGTGTTGTCTGGGTCACGGAATAATCCTCGATGTTGAGTTTCTCCTTGTTGGTCAGGACTAGCTGGAAGATGCGGGCGAGAGAGGAGGAGGCCACTTCATACTGCAGAGTGTTGTAGTGTTTCTCCCGCTGGACACAGCCCGGGAACGTGTTCTCCATAAAGGCCTCGGCTGGGTTCAGGTCTGGCACCGTGCCTGCTTTAGCTGCCCTGATTTTCATGGTGACCACATAACCGTCGCCAAATCTAAAACCCACAGGATAACATGATCAATTCACTCTACAAAACATTGAGGTGACTACAGCCTGTGCCTAAACGTACTCAGAAGTATTCTTTTTCATCCAGTGCTTCTTCTGAAACGAAGGGCATTGATAATGAGTTTGTCCTCCTTTGCTGCAGTGACAGCCTCTGCTCTTCTGGGAAGGCTTTACACTAGATGTTGGAACACTGCTGTGAGGTTTTGATTGATTGATTGAACATTAGTGAGGTCAGGTACTAATATCGGATGATCAGTTCCGGATCACTCCAACTGAACCCATACTGGATGGAGCTCCATCACTCCAGTGCTGGAGAGCAAACCTTGAGATTGCTCTTGGCATTTGGGATGGTTATAATAAGTTTGTGTGCAGGTAATATGCCCCACTGTGTTGACACAGATTAGACAACTGTGAAACTTAAATCTGCATGATTCAATCACCGAGATCCAAGCAAACTAATTCAGAGTGTTTTGGGGTGAAATGGTTCCCTGTAGAGAAACTTACAGACTCAGGGTTCTTTACAGTGGAGGTGATGGGAACCAGGGGTCCCAATGACTTAAGACCAATATACATTAATATAGGCATTTATTTATTAACCCAACCTACCAGTGCACCTACACGAGTCTTCTGAGTTTTATATATGTAATGCTGATGGAGGAAAAATAATGATAAATTGGAAAGTTTTCTTTGGGGACTATTTTGTCTCACAAAATCCAGCATATTCCTAATCATTTCATGTAATAAACCTTGCATGAGGCAACCAATCCCCCACCACTGTGAACAACTCTGACTCAATAGGTTTCTTTCATACCAAACCACTCTGAATGACTCTGTTTACATCTTACCCACTTCGCTGAATCCACTAATTAGAAGGAGCAGCTGGATACTTTTGAAGATTTAGTGTAAAGACACTCACTGCATCACACTGATACAACACAAACTGGCCCTGAATAACTCACAAACATTTCTTAAAGGATCAAAAAAAGCTGTAGCTGTATTTTAAGATGAGGACACTGTGTTCGTACTTGTATTTGAGGTGCTGAATGGTGCCCAGACACTTGAAGGTCCCGTTCACCATAATGGCCAAACGCGTGCAGAGGGCCTCACATTCTTCCATACTGTCAGAACAAAAACAAGGCAGATAAGAGCCTTCTGCAAGTATCACAAACATTAATAAATACACAGATTTAATGGAATAGTTCAGCCAAGACATGTTCTGTGTCCAGTGTTTGCTTCTTAATGCAAAAATGGACAACAGTATGGGTCGGCGGTCGCAACCCAAATGTCAAGAAGAGCCAAAAACAAACCATCGCAGGAGCCACAGCATTTTACATCCATTTTACCATCTTGGCTGTGAATATGTCTCAGTATATGCTGATGTACTATTAGAAGCTAAAAACACAATATAAATGAAAACACAGATTGACTTTGCTCTGCTTTAAGCTTCAGCTCAGCTATAGCTGCTTTTCTCGCATCTCTGGCAGGAAACATTTCCACAAAAGTGGAACAGTTTCTTGTAAAATGTCTCTGAACGTGCGACTGTTTACGAGGCTGAATTCGCTTCTCATTCGCCAGATTCAAGTTCAAATTTACCGGTCCACCTTAAATGGTGCAGCCTTTACATTCTGACACCTCAGGCACCATTTAAGGTGGAACGGGAGAATTCAAACAAGAGGCTGGCGAGTTAGAATCTGACTTCAGCATCAAGACTTTCTAGTGTTTGTCAGTTCCTCGTTGCAGATTAAACGTATCAGGAAAACAGCTGGAGTGATTGTGAATGCAAATAAGTCCATTCATCTCCAAATGATCAATATTCATCAGCTACTAACTGGAGGAGACTGTTTTCTGTGTTGCTGTGATGACCAGCAGTCTATGTGCCAATCGTCACGGTTAAAGGGTAAAACATCTACTATAGACTACATTATTACAGATATATAGACTACATTATTACAGATATATAGACTACATTATTACAGATATATAGACTACATTATTACAGACGTATTATAGACTACATTATTAGAGATGTATTATAGACTACATTATTACATATGTATAGACTGCATTATTGCAGACTACCTTATTACAGACGTATTACAGACTACATTATTACAGACTACATTATTAGAGATGTATTACAGACTACATTATTACAGACTACATTATTAGAGATGTATTACAGACTACATTATTACAGATGTATTATAGACTGCATTATTACAGACTACATTATTACAGATGTATTACAGACTACATTATTACAGACATATTATAGACTATATTATTATAGACGTATTACAAACTACATTATTACAGATGTATTACAGACTACATTAGACGTATTACAGACTACATTACAGATGTATTACAAACTACATTATTACAGATGTATTACAGACTACATTATTACAGACGTATTATAGACTACATTATTACAGATGTATTACAGACTACATTATTACAGACGTATTACAGACTACATTATTACAGACTACATTATTAGAGATGTATTACAGACTACATTATTACAGATGTATTACAGACTACATTATTACAGACTACATTATTACAGATGTATTACAGACTACATTATTACAGACGTATTACAGACTACATTATTACAGACTACATTATTAGAGATGTATTACAGACTACATTATTACAGATGTATTACAGACTACATTATTACAGACTACATTATTACAGATGTATTACAGACTACATTATTACAGACTACATTATTAGAGATGTATTACAGACTACATTATTACAGATGTATTATAGACTACATTATTACAGATGTATTGTAGACTACATTATTACAGACTACATTATTACAGATGTATTACAGACTACATTATTACAGACTACATTATTACAGACTACATTATTAGAGACGTATTACAGACTACATTATTACAGATGTATTACAGACTACATTATTACAGACTACATTATTACAGACTACATTATTAGAGACGTATTACAGACTACATTATTACAGATGTATTATAGACTACATTATTACAGACTACATTATTACAGACTACATCACTACAGATGTATTACAGACTACATTATTACAGACTACATCACTACAGATGTATTACAGACTACATTAGTACAAATGTATTATAGACTACATTATTACAGACGTATTATAAATTACATCGTTCACTACTTTAACTCCAGTGTTTAAGACCATTTATTGTTCTAATTCTGCTGTGGAGCTGCAACAGGACAGTACAAGAGTCGCATGTTGCCAACCCCTGATATGGGCTTTAACACGGCTGCTACTACTGCTTTAGGAATGCTCTGTACTTTTGTCCATTTTACACATACTATTGTGTTATATGGTGAGATGGTCTGGGAAATAAAGTGCTATTTGGTGTACGTTACTCCATTACTGGTGTACAAGGCTCCATTAGACTTGTAGCTCCGGGGGAAGAGGTAAAGAAAACTCTAGACACCAAACATGTCTTGGCTGATCAACTACATTTGGGCTCTAAGGCGTTTGCAGTGTTGCCGAAGATTGCAGTTTAAGCAGCAAAACCAGGAGACCACAAAATAAGACCATCTGATTATTCAGTGTTGTCTCTGATAGGCCATTACTTCCAATGACTATTAAAGTGTAGTTAAAGGTATTACAGCTCAGTGTTTACCTATGAGATGTGAGAACCACAGCCCTCCCGTCCTGAATCACACTCATAATGGAGTTCCACAGGAAGCGCCGAGAGTGGGGGTCCATTCCAGTGGTTGGCTCGTCCTGTTCACACACACACAGGGACAATGAACTGACAACATAACATAATACAAAAAAATATTAATAAAAAGCTTTGATGTAAACAGGTTTGCTTGTTTGACCTGTCATAAGCTACGTTCTCATTACAAGCCTCATTTCTCAAGTCCGATTATTTACTCAGATCCGATTTCTCTGACACGGTGGTTCACACACATTTAGGTGATTCAAATTAGTCGTTAATTCAAACGAACTGGCGTCCTGAACTGACCCTCATGAGCTCCTCCTACTCAGTAACGTCACGTGACTGAATCACTGCATCATCAGCACAAACTAACGAGCAGAACGAGCTTCGCTGAGAAGATCATTAACTCTGATCAGCGCTCAGCTTCGTTATTAGAGCCAGACGGAGGAGAAAAAGGTGATATGAGCTGCTTTTACAGACGTTAACGTCTGTTCGGCGCTGTTGCCATGGTAACGCTGAACGATGGCGCAGTGGGAAAAAAGCACATGAATTCCGATCTGAGCGTCACATTAAGGTCACATGACCACGAATCGGATGCGTATCAGATCTAGCACCACATATGAAAGCGGCTCAGGTCGGATTTGAAAAGATCAGATTTGTGTCCACACCGCCCTGAAAACACCAGATCTGAGTCAAAACATCAGATTTGTGCCACTTCAAGCTGGCAATGTGAACGCAGCCATAAACGTGACTGAGTTTGTCTGTTGCTCCAGTATCTTCATGTTTTACGAACGTGAGAAATCAGAAAGAATGTATTACTAGAAGGGTGCAAAGGAAGTGCTGCTAAAAGCATGCTGGTGGCTCCCTTAGTACAAAGCCGTAGTTGGAAGCTGGGTGATACTGTAACACTGCAAAACATGGTATCTTGTCAAGAAAAGGTTTCTTAGATATAGTCAATAAATCAATAAATCCTGTCGAGAATGTTGTAAGCGTAATTTAAGATTGTTTTCCCTATTCTTAGACATTTTTTTGTACTTGTTTTAAGTATTTTGATTAAATAAAATTTTCATTCGTCACGCGTCCCGCTGACCCTGCTCTAGCTAAGGACTCGATCTCCCAGAATCCTATGGTAGATCACATGGCTGTCACACCTCACTCCTCTCTGGATTCAATCTCCCCGGATCTCCCTGGGAGATCATCTGGCAATCTCACCACCAGCACCAACCAATCAGCGTTATTCCTCTCCTAAGTATTGATGTGTCTCACCTGTGTCTGATTACTATGACCACTTTACGTCGGCCTTACACCAAACGACTTTTCAAGCGATTTCACTGTCGCATACAAATTATCCAGTGTCGGAATAAAATCACGAGGGTCTCGTTTTTCGCACATCTCAATCGTTTGGTGTAAGGTGGTCAAGACGGCAGTCTTAAGTCAGTCTTTTTCCCGTTTTGATTGACCCAAGTAGATAAGTGACTTAGATAATGTGTGTGTGTGTGTGTGTGTGTGTTTGTGTGTGTGTGTGTGTGTGTGTGTGAGAGACCATTTCTCAGTAACTGCAAGTGTTTGAAGAAGAATTGCAGGAACAGCTGAGCTCTAACAAAAATCCATCATTCACCCCTAAAAGTGGTTTTGCACCCCTTAAAGGTTTCGTCTCTTCTAAAGACCCACAATGTCTTTAAGTGTCTCTGAATAAATGTGATTTCTTTCATTATTTATGTTTTACTCATAAATTGGACTTCTTTTCAACATTGGGATGGACCACCCCACCAAACCCCGCTTAATGATGCTCCTGCATGCCGTAAACTATTTTATTTGATAGCCACATGTGATAAAGGTCACAGACCAGCAGTACGAGGGCAGGACAGCCGATCATGGCGATTGCAGTGGACAGTTTGCGCTTGTTTCCCCCGCTGTAGGTCCCAGCGCTGTAACCCGCGTACTGAGTCAGACCCAGCTTCTGGATCGCCCAGTCTGCCACCTGCCCCAGAACAGAGAAGCGTGAATGAGACAGAGAAAAAAAGACATACCCCGGCCCCCCAGTGGCCCCTTGACGGTTTTGTTAGGGGGCTGCTGGCTGTCAGCTTTTTTAGCCCCTTAAAAACCCAGGCTTATCACATACTAAAGCACCCAGTAACTACATGGACTCCGGTCCAAACTGAGTTTCTCTTACGTTATAGAAGTGTGAAGCAAACCTGCCAGTCGGTCCAGGTTAACCACAAATATATGTTCAGTGGTGGAGAGTAACTGAGTAACTGAGTAACTGAGTAAATGTAATTAGTTCCTGTACTTTAGTATTTTTTGGTGTAGCTGTACTGAAGTTTCTCCATTTCTGGGCGACTTTTTCCTTTCACTCCACTACATTTCAGAGTCTAATATCCGACTTTTTCCTCCTACATTTTCACCTGAAATGAGTTCATGAAGCCAGTCTGGTTATAAAAATGATAACAGGACATCAGAGCCAGAATTACTCTTTTAGTACTTTTACTTTAGTACATTTGAAGGTAAATACTGTAGTACTTTTACTTTATACTTTAGTACTTTTACTCAAGTTGAGGTCTAGAGTAAGGACTTCTACTTCTACTTTTAACTCAACTACATGATTTGTGTACTTCGTCCACCTCTGTAAATGTTACAGTTTAAACATTGTAAATATAAAAAATACAGCTGTGAAAATTATATGAAAAAGGTAAAGCCTATTTATATCAACCTCATTGTTTGATTGGGGAAAAAATGCCACATTGTTAAATAATGCTAACTATGAATTATTCTTTTTAAACGTCAAACATTTTCACAGTAAAATTGTGTATTCATCCTTTCTTCATCCTGCGAAAGCTCACGCTGCTTGACACTATGTTACAGTCCTTGTTAATTTGTGGCCCCTGTTGGGTCGTTCCCCGTGCTCTCCTACTGCTTAGAGACAGCAAGAAATGACCGGCATAACAAGGAAAAAGAGGGGTGTACAGTGCAGGGTATACAGTCTACAGTGTACGATGGTAAAGATAGAAGAATAAAAAAAGAACGAGCTGACTCAGGGAGAGAAGACAGATCAGAGAGAGAGAGAGCAGACGGCAGTGAAGGGAGTGCACGTCTCACCCTGCTGATCTCAGACTCTGGGACTCCGCTGAGTCGCGCGTAGAGATGTAGATGTTCTCTGCCGGTCAGCAGATCATCTATGGCATCAAACTGAGGACAGTAACCCATGTTCTGATACACATCCAGGATGTTGGTCAGGATGCTGGAGGGCAGAAAAAGTAAATCATACAGCAAGAGGACCTCAGCACTGTGTGGGCTGGCATATCACGGCATCTCCAGCGCTTCCTCTATATCCGTTTAACCTTTAGAGGCGAGTGATGTCCTGCTTTATCACTCATCGCAACTTGTGTGGGTGGAAAGAGCTGATTCTAGACTTTCACAGCTTTTTATTATGATTTCAATTTAATGTAAGGGGCCTTGTCGTGTCGTGCGCTGTCTTGTTTTGTGAAAAGAGAAAAAAAGATCACGTTTTTGTAATTTGGACGCTGAAAAAAGTAGGATGTGTAGAGTGGACACTGATATTTAATGAGAATCACATGTAAAAGTAACTGATTATGTAACTGAGTATGTAATTATGAAACTACACTGAAATGTTATGGCAAAATGCCAATAATTACTAGACGTCTAGAGCTGGGAAAACATCAGGACACATGGGAATAAAGGTGGCTTTTGTGTTGATGTAATTTATTTCTGAGGTACTGATGTGCTCATCTGAATCAAGGACACTCAAAGCAAGACTTTTTTTTAGTGCTTATGTAAGACTAGCACTAAATAATAACTTCAGAAGTTCAGGGTAAATGCACGTATTCAATGTACCCATTAATGAATGTCCAGCTACTGCAGTACTCAGGACTGGTCTGTCATATGGTCTACTTTTTTTTTAGGACATCCTCAGACCTCAGTGTCAGTACTAGGGCATCAGGCACAATGGCATCATTCCTAGGAGTGAATGACTTTGAGTCTTGGGAAAATCATCATCATGTCTCGATCTGGTGTAACTGAACACTAGACCACACTAGACCGCACGCCGTCAGACCAAGCAGCCTCAGAAAAAAGGTATTAGACCACACACCTTCAGACCAAGCAGCCTCGGAAAAAAGGTATTAGACCAAACGTCGTCAGACCAAGCAGCCTCAGAAAAAAGGTATTAGACCAAACGCTGTCAGACCAAGCAGCCTCGGAAAAAAGGTATTAGACCAAACGCTGTCAGACCACGTAGCCTCGGAAAAAAGGTATTAGACCAAACGTCGTCAGACCAAGCAGCCTC
This sequence comes from Pygocentrus nattereri, assembly GCF_015220715.1. Classification (NCBI taxonomy): domain Eukaryota; kingdom Metazoa; phylum Chordata; class Actinopteri; order Characiformes; family Serrasalmidae; genus Pygocentrus; species Pygocentrus nattereri. Next base: position 5,411,322 of record NC_051213.1, read on the forward strand.
GGAAAAAAGGTATTAGACCACACACCGTCAGACCAAGCAGCCTCGGAAAACAGGTATTAGACCACACACCGTCAGACCACACAGCCTCAGAAAAAAGGTATTAGACCAAACGCCGTCAGACCACACAGCCTCAGAAAAAAGGTATTAGACCACACACCGTCAGACCAAGCAGCCTCGGAAAAAAGGTATTAGACCACACACCGTCAGACCACACAGCCTCAGAAAAAAGGTATTAGACCAAACGCCGTCAGACCACACAGCCTCAGAAAAAAGGTATTAGACCACACACCGTCAGACCAAGCAGCCTCGGAAAAAAGGTATTAGACCACACACCGTCAGACCACACAGCCTCAGAAAAAAGGTATTAGACCAAACGCCGTCAGACCAAGCAGCCTCGGAAAAAAGGTATTAGACCACACGCCGTCAGACCACACAGCCTCAGAAAAAAGGTATTAGACCAAACGCCGTCAGACCAAGCAGCCTCGGAAAAAAGGTATTAGACCAAACGCCGTCAGACCAAGCAGCCTCGGAAAAAAGGTATTAGACCACACACCGTCAGACCAAGCAGCCTCGGAAAAAAGGTATTAGACCAAACGCCGTCAGACCAAGCAGCCTCGGAAAAAAGGTATTAGACCACACACCGTCAGACCAAGCAGCCTCGGAAAAAAGGTATTAGACCAAACGTCGTCAGACCAAGCAGCCTCGGAAAAAAGTTATTACACCAAATGTCTTCAGACCAAGTGCTGTTACACCAAGCTACTGTGTTTTCTCAATATAAATGCCAGAATAACATTTGCAATGTCTTTTGATGGTAAATGATACGGCTCATCTCTTTCCACCAAGGTTTCAGCTGGTGTTGACCAGAGGAGGTTGGGTCCCCCCTGGTGAGCCTGGTTCTTCCCAAGGTTTCTTCCTCAGTTCTGAGGGATTTTTTCCTTGCCACTGTTGCCCCTGGCTTGCCCACCAGGGGGTTTCTGTACATTCTTACAGTCCTGTTGAAACTTTGTCTTTTCCGAAATTCTGTAAAGCTGCTTTATGACAACATCCGTTGTAAAAAGCGATACAAATAAACTTGATTTGATTTGATTTCCACATAATCCCAAATGAGAGGCTGCACCGTCAGCTGTTGCAGGGGTGTCCGCTACTCCTAGCGATTGAGGCAATTTTGTGTGACAGTATTTGGTCTGATACCTTTTTTCAGAGGCCGTTTGGTCTGATACCTTTTTTCAGAGGCCGTTTGGTCTGATACCTTTTTTCAGAGGCCGTTTGGTCTGATACCTTTTTATAGAGGCCGTTTGGTCTGACACCTTTGTTCAGAGGCCGTTTGGTCTGATACCTTTTTATAGAGGCCGTTTGGTCTGATACCTTTTTATAGAGGCCGTTTGGTCTGATACCTTTTTTCAGAGGCCGTTTGGTCTGATACCTTTTTATAGAGGCCGTTTGGTCTGATACCTTTTTTCAGAGGCCGTTTGGTCTGATACCTTTTTATAGAGGCCGTTTGGTCTGATATCTTTTTTCAGAGGCCGTTTGGTCTGACACCTTTTTTCAGAGGCCGTTTGCTCTGATACCTTTTTTCAGAGGCCGTTTGGTCTGATACCTTTTTATAGAGGCCGTTTGGTCTGATACCTTTTTTCAGAGGCCGTTTGGTCAGAGACCTTTTTTCAGAGGCCGTTTGGTCTGATATCTTTTTTCAGAGGCCGTTTGGTCAGAGACCTTTTTTCAGAGGCCGTTTGGTCAGAGACCTTTTTTCAGAGGCCGTTTGGTCTGATATCTTTTTTCAGAGGCCGTTTGGTCAGAGACCTTTTTTCAGAGGCCGTTTGGTCTGATACCGTTTTTTCAGAGGCCGTTTGGTCTGATACCTTTTTATAGAGGCCGTTTGGTCTGATATCTTTTTTCAGAGGCCGTTTGGTCAGAGACCTTTTTTCAGAGGCCGTTTGGTCTGATATCTTTTTTCAGAGGCCGTTTGGTCTGATACCTTTTTATAGAGGCCGTTTGGTCTGATACCTTTTTTCAGAGGCCGTTTGGTCTGATACCTTTTTTCAGAGACCGTTTGGTCTGATACCTTTTTTCAGAGACCGTTTGGTCTGATACCTTTTTTCAGAGGCCGTTTGGTCTGATACCTTTTTTCAGAGACCGTTTGGTCTGATACCTTTTTTCAGAGACCGTTTGGTCTGATACCGTTTGGTCTGATACCTTTTTTCAGAGGCCGTTTGGTCTGATACCTTTTTTCAGAGGCCGTTTGGTCTGATACCTTTTTTCAGAGACCGTTTGGTCTGATACCTTTTTTCAGAGGCCGTTTGGTCAGAGACCTTTTTTCAGAGGCCGTTTGGTCTGATACCTTTTTTCAGAGGCCGTTTGGTCTGATACCTTTTTTCAGAGGCCGTTTGGTCTGATACCTTTTTTCAGAGGCCGTTTGGTCAGAGACCTTTTTTCAGAGGCCGTTTGGTCTGATACCTTTTTTCAGAGACCGTTTGGTCAGAGACCTTTTTTCAGAGGCCGTTTGGTCTGATACCTTTTTTCAGAGGCCGTTTGGTCAGAGATCTTTTTTCAGAGGCCGTTTGGTCTGATACCTTTTTTCAGAGGCCGTTTGGTCTGATATCTTTTTTCAGAGGCCGTTTGGTCAGAGATCTTTTTTCAGAGGCCGTTTGGTCAGAGACCTTTTTTCAGAGGTCGTTTGGTCTGATACCTTTTTATAGAGGCCGTTTGGTCTGATACCTTTTTTCAGAGGCCGTTTGGTCTGATACCTTTTTTCAGAGACCGTTTGGTCTGATACCTTTTTTCAGAGACCGTTTGGTCTGATACCTTTTTTCAGAGGCCGTTTGGTCTGATACCTTTTTTCAGAGGCCGTTTGGTCTGATACCTTTTTTCAGAGGCCGTTTGGTCAGAGACCTTTTTTCAGAGGTCGTTTGGTCTGATACCTTTTTTCAGATACCGTTTGGTCAGAGACCTTTTTTCAGAGGCTGTTTGGTCTGATATCTTTTTTCAGAGGCCGTTTGGTCAGAGACCTTTTTTCAGAGGCCGTTTGGTCTGATATCTTTTTTCAGAGGCCGTTTGGTCAGAGACCTTTTTTCAGAGGCCGTTTGGTCTGATACCTTTTTTCAGAGGCCGTTTGGTCTGATACCTTTTTATAGAGGCCGTTTGGTCAGAGACCTTTTTTCAGAGGCCGTTTGGTCTGATACCTTTTTTCAGAGGCCGTTTGGTCTGATACCTTTTTTCAGAGGCCGTTTGGTCTGATACCTTTTTTCAGAGGCCGTTTGGTCAGAGACCTTTTTTCAGAGGCCGTTTGGTCTGATACCTTTTTTCAGAGACCGTTTGGTCAGAGACCTTTTTTCAGAGGCCGTTTGGTCTGATATCTTTTTTCAGAGGCCGTTTGGTCAGAGACCTTTTTTCAGAGGCCGTTTGGTCAGAGACCTTTTTTCAGAGGCCGTTTGGTCTGATACCTTTTTTCAGAGACCGTTTGGTCTGATACCTTTTTTCAGAGGCCGTTTGGTCTGATACCTTTTTTCAGAGGCCGTTTGGTCTGATACCTTTTTTCAGAGGCCGTTTGGTCAGAGACCTTTTTTCAGAGGCCGTTTGGTCTGATACCTTTTTTCAGATACCGTTTGGTCAGAGACCTTTTTTCAGAGGCCGTTTGGTCTGATATCTTTTTTCAGAGGCCGTTTGGTCAGAGACCTTTTTTCAGAGGCCGTTTGGTCTGATATCTTTTTTCAGAGGCCGTTTGGTCAGAGACCTTTTTTCAGAGGCCGTTTGGTCTGATATCTTTTTTCAGAGGCCGTTTGGTCTGTTACCTTTTTTCAGAGGCCGTTTGGTCTGTTACCTTTTTTCAGAGGCCGTTTGGTCTGATACCTTTTTATAGAGGCCGTTTGGTCTGATACCTTTTTTCAGAGGCCGTTTGGTCTGATACCTTTTTTCAGAGGCCGTTTGGTCTGATACCTTTTTTCAGAGGCCGTTTGGTCTGATACCTTTTTTCAGAGGCCGTTTGGTCAGAGACCTTTTTTCAGAGGCCGTTTGGTCTGATACCTTTTTTCAGATACCGTTTGGTCAGAGACCTTTTTTCAGAGGCCGTTTGGTCTGATATCTTTTTTCAGAGGCCGTTTGGTCAGAGACCTTTTTTCAGAGGCCGTTTGGTCTGATATCTTTTTTCAGAGGCCGTTTGGTCAGAGACCTTTTTTCAGAGGCCGTTTGGTCTGATATCTTTTTTCAGAGGCCGTTTGGTCAGAGACCTTTTTTCAGAGGCCGTTTGGTCTGATACCTTTTTTCAGAGGCCGTTTGGTCTGATACCTTTTTATAGAGGCCGTTTGGTCTGATACCTTTTTTCAGAGGCCGTTTGGTCTGATACCTTTTTTCAGAGGCCGTTTGGTCTGATACCTTTTTATAGAGGCCATTTGGTCTGATACCTTTTTTCAGAGGCCGTTTGGTCTGATACCTTTTTTCAGAGACCGTTTGGTCTGATACCTTTTTTCAGAGGCCGTTTGGTCTGATACCTTTTTTCAGAGGCCGTTTGGTCTGATACCTTTTTTCAGAGGCCGTTTGGTCTGATACCATTTTTCAGCACATCTGAGACGATTGTTTTCCCGAGACTTGATGTCGTTTAGTCCGAGGAATGACGCCATTCTGTCTGATGCCTGAATACTGATGCTGAGGTCTGAGGATGTCCTGAAATGTACACCATACTGTCATTTTTTTTCTGCTGCAGTCTTAATACTGGATCATTTTCCCACTCACAAATTCATGATGTCGAAGCATTTAAGTCCTTTATACTCAGAAATACTGAGAATATCACAAGTAGTTGTTGTGCATATCTGGGAGAATTTATTTGGACTGCATCTTAAAGATGTAAGTGTCAATGAGCTCAGGGAATACTAAAGTTGAAAAATACATAAATAAATAAATTCTTATGCCAAAGGAAATGCCAGCAGGTGCCCTGTGCGTGACCATACCTATGACCAGTGACAGCAGCCTCCCCTGAGCTCACGTCGATGTCCCCAGTGAGCATTTTGAACGTGGTTGTTTTCCCAGCGCCATTGACACCCAGAAGCCCAAAGCACTAGGAGAGAAACACGGTCTTATTAGGGATTCAGGAAATTCTGCATGTCTGACAGCAGGTGGAGGAACATGGCTTTACCTCTCCTGGAGATACTCCCACACAGATCCTGTCCACTGCAGGCTTAGTGCCCCCAGTGTACGTCTGAAAGGAGAGGGAAACGCTTTCATGAGCTCACTTTGCACAGAGAGAGAGACAGAGCATTACTGCTGCTGATGCTAAGACCACCACAAGTGTTGTTTTTACCCTTTTAAAAACTGGAAGGGTCTGTATGTGGGCCCACCCTTCAATTTTTTATCTCAGAGCTGTAAAAATGACATTTTTACACGTTTTAAAATAGACGGTGAACGTTTTAAAGTAGTTACTAAATAATTCATAGTAGACACTGAACAATTTATAGTTGATAATGAATAATTCAGAGTAATTATTGAATTATAGTGGATGATTAATGACTTCATGTAGTTGCTGAATAATTAAAAGTAGCTACTGAATAATTCATAGTAGTTACTGAATAATTCATAGTATCTAATGAATAACAGTAGTTATTGAATAATTTATAGTAGATACTGAATATTTCGTCATAGTTACTGAATAATTCATAATAGCTACTAAATAATTTACAGTTGATACTTATTCATTCACTGAAGTAGTTACTGAATAATTTATAGTAGATACTGAATAGTTAATAAGTTAATTGTAGTTACTATATGATTTATAGTAGGTATTGAATAATTAGTCTTATTTACAAAGTTTTCTCACTGCTTTTTAAGCTGACTGAATGGAAAAGTGAGAGCGAATCGACAGACAGAAAAGGAAAAAACGCTTAAAAATGATGGTTCTTCAACAGTTCTTTAGTAAAGACCACGCCCTATGCACACTCAGAGAACCGTTTATCTACTGAAATGGTTCTTTGCCTGGTGAAATTGTTCTTTAGGCTGATGGAGGATGTGCTGCATATGGTTCTATATTGAATCTTTGAAAAGGGTTCTAATTAGCTCCAAAAAGTGTTCTTCCTTTGGTACAAGCTTGACTTTGCAAGAAGAGCAGAACCTTTTTTGGTGCTCCACAGAACCACATACAACACATTCTCAACACATTAAGCACGCAAACGGTTCTTTGAGAGTTCATGGTTCTATAAAGAGCAACTGTCTTTACTAAAGAACCCTTGAAGAACCATCTTTATTGAGAGCGTAGAGAGAGGCAGAGGGGTGAGAGTGTGACACGGAGACAGAGTCAGGCTGCCTGCCTCCTTTATCACTGCGGAGCTGTTGTGCACCTTGGATAAGTCTTTGATGTGTAGGATGTCGCTGCTGTTCCCTCCTCTGTAGATCCTCTCTCTCTCTTCAGCCACGTCCAGATCCTCGTCCATCACCAGCGGCTTCTTACAGTCCGGCATCCTGCTCACAATGTGACCAGACAGGAATGTTTTCACGACCCCCAAGCAGACTGAGATTCAGCTTTACTAATGAGACTCCACGCCGAAAGGAATTCGAAGAGCACACATGCATCGTTTAATCAGGGGACACAATAGAAAGTCTTCATTAATTTGATTTAATATGTACATCAGTTATGAACTACTGTAACATGTGGTTAAAGAGCAATGCCACCAATTCTTTGAAAATTTCTGCATAATTAAGTGGCCAAGATGTTCAGAGCTCAGAGCTCTGGCCAATCTTTCAGAGCGGTTTGGTGTGAAATGCTCTGTTCTAGATAAAGCGATTAGTCAGAGCTGTTCACAGCGGTGGTGATAGGAACCAGACGTCCACCTCTGAAAGCTCCCAGAAAGTTATTACATCAAATGGTTATGAATTCAGTGCCTGATGTCTGAGACATTGTTTTATGACAGCTTTAAGATTTTGGCTTAACATTTATTCATTGTGGATGGATACATGCTGGGTGCTGTGAGGCAAAATAGTCACCAAAGAAAACAATCATTTTCAGATTTACCACTATATTCATCATCAACATTACATATAAAAGATGCAGAAGACTCATCTAGCTTCACTGGTTTTGGATAGAAAATAAAATGGCTATACTGTTGAAGTCATGGTGACCCCTGGTTCCTATCACCACAGGTCAGGATTGGCTGAATGAATGACTAACATTTAGAAACATCAGTGGAATTCCCCTTTAAAGACGGTTTATGTAAGTAATACATCTCAAACGTCCAGTCACTGTCTTGAAAACACATCTACATAGTATTTATTATTAAACACCATCAACAAAATGCCACTGGTGAACTGCTTTCCCAAGCAGCTACAGTGGAACAACATTAAAGTTTTGAGCATTATGAATAAACACATTCAGGGCTGTGATGTTCTCTTCTGTTTACTTTAGTTCACTTGCAATGTAGCCCTTAAATTTCATACAAACAAGAAAAATTATCTTTCTCTTTTATCTTTATTCGTCTTTTTCATGGGCTGGAGGTCAGGGAACCAGAAGGTCGCCGGTTCGAACCCCAGAGCTGACAGCACGTGACCGAGGAGCCCTTGAGCAAGACACCTAACCCCCAACTGCTCCCCGGGTGCTGTGGATTGGGCTGCCCACCGCTCCGGGCAAGTGCGCTCACTGCCCCCTAGTGTGTGTGTCTTCACTAGTGCATATGTGGTGTTTCACTGCACGGATGGCTTAAATGCGGAGGTGAAATTTCCCCGTTGTGGGGCTAATAAGGGTCACTTAATAATGTATTGTATTAGTCCAGTCACGGTGAAGCTATGTGTATGAAATCTAACTGTAACTGAAGCTGTGTTAGTGCAGTATGATATCAGGGGAGCGTGTGTTCTCACCAGTGTTCGAGGAAGAACCGGTACTGGATAAGCATGTTCAGAATAAAGTAGACGAAACCCTCCGCAGCCATGAACGCCACATTCTTCCCCACAAAGTCCCAGCTAAAGGGGTCCAGGCTGTAGTCCTCACCTGCAAAACCATAGTGGAGGATCAGCATGGAGACGAATGGACAACTCAAGCAAGGAAAGGAGCACTTCGGAGATCTTAGTTGAACAGGGGATTCCTGCTTATAGTAGGGCTGAGTGAGATGACATCTCTATATGTTTTGAGCCAAATATCTCAATGTTTAGGGACTCTATCTGAAATGGATTTGGAGAGTGGTTTGTTTTCAGTTGGAAGAGCGTTTATGTGCAGGCTTTATTTCACTGCAAATATAATGTCTTGTCAAGTGAAATTATCTTCAATCTAGCCGATCGGTCTTCGATTTCTATTTCTAAGATGATTGTGCACCAATTATAGGATAATTTAGCTTATTTCCAGATATTATTATTATTATTAGGTCATCTTCAGCTGGACTACTTACCATCCCTCCATCGAACCTCCAAGGCTTTGGTGGTTTTCTCAAGATCTGCCCCTCGACTCTGGATCTTCCACTACTGGTCAAACAATCCAATTCACTCTCCACATTCAAGTCTAACCTGAAATCATATCTTTTCACACTTGCCTATAACCTCCCTCATGCCTTCAATGTCTGACCCTGCCATTGTACAGCATTACTGTTCTTATGTAAACTGGTCTGCCTCACTAGATTCACAACCTGCACTCAGTCTGTTAGGTTCCTTTATTAGACCTCCCATATACTGCCTTGACTTTTGTATGTATTTCTGTGCTCTTGTTGTCTGTGTTGTGTTATTTATGTACTCTGAATTGTAAGTGACTTTGGGTCCTTGATAAAGCGCTATATGAAAATTAAGCATTATTATTATTATTATTATTATTATTATTATTATTATTATTCACTTGTTTTAGGTAACTTTATCAAGTAAAATTATCTCACTATACTGGCAGGTCATTTTGTTGGTTTCAAGCACATTTCTTACAACAAGCAATATTATCTGCCAATATAGTGAATAGATGAATTTACTTAATAAAATTACTCAAAACACGTAAAAAGTGTCCAGAAATAAGTTCAATAATAAGAAATTAGGCTTACAACAACCTCAACAGGAGATTTATGATGATGGAGGCATGCCAGACTGTCTTAGAGTGCCGTGTCTGTGTGTCCTTCTGGTTCTCTCCTGTTAGTTAAGCTGTCATAGTCAGATCTGCCGGAGTCGTTAGCCTCACTCTGTAAATGTTAACATTCCCTGTTTATGTACAAACGGATAGAACAAAACTAATTCAATTTACCTGCTTTTCTTTCCGAGTATACAACCGCCCACATGTCCGGCTGGACACTGAAGGACGACCGACTGCCGAGCCCTCCTGCTACCCACTTCAGACCAGCTGCCCCTGCCCCAGCTACCACCACCTGCCTTGGACTAGCTGCCCACCCTACACTGATGTTCTCATAGACTCCTAGTTATTCCTAATACCAATATTACTGCTATTAATATTAGTAATATAATCACTTGTAGGTAGTTTGACCAGAGGAGGATGGGTCCCCCCTGGTGAGCCTGGTTCCTCCCAAGGTTTCTTCCTCAGTTCTGAGGGAGGTTCTCCTTGCCACTGTTGCCCCTGTCTTGCCCACCGGGGGGGTTTCTGTACATTCTTACAGTCCTGTTGAAACTTTGTCTTTTCCGAAATTCTGTAAAGCTGCTTTGTGACAACATCCATTGTAAAAAGCGCTAGAAATAAATTTGATTTGATTTGATTTGATGATTTTACTTGACAAGTCACTACTTTTTGCAGTGTAAATGCACTTGGAAGTAAGAGAATTGGAAGTAAACTAACTTAGACGAGCAGGTTCGTGTGCTACGGAAATGCAGCATTAGGACTTGTTAAAAATATAACCTTTATTGGAAGTACAAATGACTGAAAGAAAAAAAAAATTAAGTATCATGAGGAAACATCTATTTTTGTGCCACAATTGTCGGCACCCCTTCATAATCCTTTGTGCAGCCTCCCTTTGTGAAGATAACAGCTCTGAGTCTCTCCTATAATAATGAACCTTAATGAGACTGGAGAACACATGGTGAAGGATCTGAGACCATTCCTCCATACAGAACCGGTTCAGATCCTTCAGATTCAGAGGTCCACACCACTTCTGAGGTCCTTCCTCAGCTCATCCCGCAGGGTTTATGAGGTTTAGGTCAGGGGACTGGGTTGGCCATGGTGAAACCTTAATTCTGTGGTCAGTGGTTGGTCAGTGTAGTGGTTAACACCTCTGCCTTCTACGCTGTAGTCTGGGGATCAATCACCGCCTGGGTAAACACCCTACACTATACCAATAAGAGTCCTTGGGCAAGACTCCCAACATTACCTTCACGTTCCTGTGTTAAATGATCAAACTATAAGTCGATCTGGATAAGAGCGTCAGCCAAATGCTGTGAATGTAACTATTTCTGTGTTGATTTTGAGGTGTGCTTTGGATCACTGTCCTGCTGGAAGATAAAAAATATGGGCCATCTTCCTGGCTGAGGCAGCAGGTTTGAATATCTGTTGGTATTTAAAGGAGTCTGTTATACCATGTATCAAAAATTATTAATATAAGTTTAAAAAGTAAGTTAATTATTATTATTATTATATGTTTTTATTTTATTAATCTCTTATCTTCTTTTGATCTTAATCTCTTCTTGTTTTATTTTTATTATTTTTATTTTTATCTATTTTTATCTTTTATCTAAATTTTCTTTTAATTAAAATTATTAAATTTAGTTATTATTTTCTTTGTCATGTCAATCCGTTTTTGTAAATGCTCGGCTACATTGAAAATGAGGGTTGCCCTCAATGTACTTCTGAGTCAAAATAAAGGTTGATTGATTGATTGATTGATTGATTGATTGAAAACAAGTTGGAAAAAAAAGAGCCCCAATCTGTGATGTTCACAGACCCACCGCCACACTTCACACTGGGATGAGGCACTTTCCTGCATGCCCATCTTCACGTCTCTGCCAAACCCATCTCTGGTATTTGTTGCTAAACAGCTCTATTTTGGTCTCATCTGACCATAAAACACAGGCCCACTGAAATTTCCAGCATCATCTGGCAAACTGTGGGTGCTTGTTTGTTAGTCTTTGACAGCAGAAGCTATCCCTGCCAAACAACTTGTGTTTTTTGTTAAAATAGTTTAAATCATATAAAGCAATGACGTCAAATGTATTAAATGAAAATTATGTAATGACTAAATCAAGATCAAATCAAAAAGATCAATACAGAAAGAGATGTAGAATTATAATTAAAAGCTAAATTAAAGAGGTATGTTTATATCGAGTGGTCCTTTGAAGATGATTAATAAACTTTTAACAGATTATCAATAACACGTCAACAACAGATCAGTGAAGTAGTGCAGCA